>NW_016907965.1:25059-92135 GCF_001483705.2 Eufriesea mexicana | reverse complement strand
AGATGGATTAATACACTGGCAATAGTGCTGCGTAGATGGGTATACTGAGTGCCGTATTATCAATTGCTAATATTTCAAGCGAAAAATCATCTATCTATTGATCAGTGTAGAAATGCTATCGAATTAACGTGACCGCTAGATATGTTAATGCATTGGCGTTAGTACTACGCATATGGCTATATTTCCCTGATGAGGCAACATTCAGGACGGTATCGTCAATTACCAATATCTCGTGCAAGAGTTGACATGGTCATTTATCATTCTCGAAATGCAGTGGTAGTTAAATGGTCAGAGAGCAGATTACTGGAATGGATGTAGTACCGCGTAGGCGGACATACACAGCTCGGAATTGTTGACTGTTGCCGTCCCTAGCGATATTTGAAGTATCCATTTATTACTACGCAGTTGGTTTAAAATATTGATGAGCAGTGGAGTGACTAATCCATTGCATATAGTACTGTGTCCTTGGCTATAGTGAGTGCTGTAACTTCAATTGCGGGTATATCAAGCGACAATTCATATGACTATTCATCAATGAAGAATTACTACAGAATTGGCAAATCAGTGAATAGCCCAGTGCAGTGGAAGTATTACTGTTTAGACGGCTTTACCCTCTACTGCTTTCTTAACTGTTAACGTCCCTTGAGATAATTGATCCACCCATTGAAAATTCTAGAATTCCTGGGGAATTTAATTAATGACAGAATAGAGACATTCAATGGCGTTATTAATGCTTAGGTGGCTATATTTCCGCCAACGTAGCAGCACACAGTACTGTATTCTCAACATTGAATATCTGTAGCGACAACTGATGTAGCTATTGATTATCCCTTAATTCCTATGAAAGGTAAACGATTATTGAATATATTGATGCAGAGGATATAGTACGGCGCAGGTGGCTACACTAAGTATTGTTTTGTTGAACATTGTCATCTCTAGCAGTAATTTATCTACCCATTAATCATTCTAGAACGGCTATAGAATTAAAGTTATCAGCGTGTACGTTAATCCAATGGCTATAGTAATGTTTAGATACAAATCCTCAGTAATGAATTGTCCAATGCTAATATCTCTACCGACAAGTGACCTATCCAATAATTCTTCTATCACAGAGAGAGGACGTAGATGATTAGAGCATACATTAAACCAATGGCTACAGTACCTTGTAGATGACCACACCCTGCACTGTATTGTAAATCCTAATATCACCATCGACATTTGATCTTTCCATTGGTCATTCGTGAACTGCTGAAGAATTTATGTGATCAGTGAATAAATTATTCCAATGTCTATAGTCCGCTGCTGAGGGTTAGACTTAGTAGTATATTGCCAATTGGCAATATGTCGCGGGATGATTAATAGGCACAATTGTCACTCTATTGCTTCTGTGGAATAAGAATCATAACTGCATAGATTATCACAAGTGCTTTAGTGTTTTGTATCCGGCTTTACTCATGACCATTCTAAAACTGCTATGGAATTTAAATGATCAGTGGATAGATTAATGCAATACCTACGGTACAATTAAGATGGCTATACTCAGTACCATATGGCCAATTGTCAATTTTTCTGGCGATAATTGATATATCCGATGAATCTTCCAGAATTTTTATAGTATTCAGATGATGAGTGAATAGGATAAATGAGTGGCATTAGTACTCTACTGATGGCTGAACACGAGACTGTGTTGTCTACGGTTGATGCCCCTTGCGATAATATATCTTTCCATTTATCATTCTAAAATTGCTGTCAAATTTATGTGTTCTCTAGACAGATTCAACACATGACACTTAGAGTATGTAGGCTGATATACTCGGTACGGTATTGTCGGCTGTCAGTTTCTCTATAAATTATTGACGCAATCATTGATCATTGTAGAAGAGCTGTAGTACTAATATTATCAGCGTATAGATTAATAAAATTGCAATGGCACTGAGAAGACTTCTACACTCAGTACCGTGTGGTCACTTTATAATACCTCTAGCGACATTTGCAATATCAACCGGTCAATACAAAATAGCTGTGGAAATTGTATCAGCAGTGAGTAGATATATACAATGGCTACAGGAACGTGTAGAAGGCTATACGGAGTAACGTGTTGTAAATTGTTAATTTCTCTAGCGTTGATTTATATAGTAATTGATCATTCAACAATTTATTGTAGAACTTAGAAGTCCATTGAAGAGATTACTTAAATGGCAGTGGTACAGTGATGGTGGCAACGCAGAGCATTTTATCTTCAGTTGTGAATATCTCTGGCGATAATTGATCCATCCTTCTATCGTTCATAGGTCGCCATAGGATTTAGGTCAGTGTGTATGATAATAGAATGGATATATAACATTGTAGCAGATATACCAACTTCTGTTTTGCCAATTGTCGATGTCTCTGGGGATAATGGATTTACACATTCGTCATTCTATCGTCGTCATGGAATTCGGATGGCCAGTGAATAGATTATGCCAATGCATACAATTCTGAGTGGAAGGCTACTGCCAGTACTCTATATTCAATTACTGTACCTCCAGCAATAATTGACAGATCCTTTGGTTATTCTGGAATTACTGTAGTATCTAATGGACAGCGGATAGGTCAATTCAATTGCAATGATGCTATTCATTTGTATTTAGCGCCAATGCATACCTTGCTGCTCTCTGCTACACTTTGGTGCACCCAGCAACGCTACACCCTGGATACGTTTGCGAAGGCAGCCTTTATAATATTATGTCAGATTAATATGGTATATGAGTCTTCCTTATTCGCAGCGATACGGTGGTCCTCGCCGCTTTGCTCTGTACAGCTCACTTGCGCTGCGCTGCGTTCCACACGGAAATGCTCTCCTGTGGTAACGTTGGGATGTGTAACGTTGGACAGTTTTAGTATATGAATTAGCGCTTTACGCTGCCGCCAGTGGTATGCGGCTCTTTAATCTGCTGCGTTACGCTCTGCTGTACTCAACTGCACTACGTCGTTCTCAACTATGGATAGGCTAGGTTAGGGAAGCTTGGGTTTATAATCCGTACTTTACGCCAGCATTCTCTGATATTTGGCGCGCTACAATGCTCACCTGTCATCTGCGTCGTTTTCCTACGTTCCGCCGAACCCAGCTGCAATTAGGTTACGGAAAGCAGTGTGCGTGAGGTTAGGGTATGACAGGCTTGGCTTTGTTAAGCTAGGATATGTGCGGAACCAGTACTTTTCGCTGTTATTCGATGTATTCTGCTATTCAATGAGGCCTGCTTCGCTTTCCAACGCTCTGCCTTGTACTGCTGCCGATAGGCTCTATTGCGTCAGGGTTAGGTGTGTTTGTATAGTTTATGATGGCTTTGGTTAGGAGCCTATGCTATTGGCTGCTGTTCGTGGGTATGATACGCTTCATTCTGTTCTGCTACCTTCTGACGCATTTCCCTGAGCTCTGCGGTGCCTTGCTGTGGTTAGTGCCGCTTATGATAGTTAAGGAACCTATGCTGTCTGCAGCTGTTCGTTGGTCTTCGGAGCACTACTGGGCTCCGGTGGGCCATTCTGCGCCCCGGTGCGACCTCCTGCCATCAGCTGCACGCTACTTTGCACTGTTCTGCTTGCGGCTTTACCCAATGCGATATCGGGCATAGAAGTGCTGTGCTGTGGTGGCGGCGCTGCTCGGAGTGGTGCCGACCTTAGCAGTAGCGTGCTGTGCTGCGCTATGCGGTGATATTCGGTGCTTTTGATTGCTCTGCATTGCTGCCCTTCGTTCTGCAGCGCTCCTCCGTGGCGTTAGAACCTAAAAACTTCATGCATAATTAATTGATGATCTCTATTTCCATGCAGATGCGCAATCCAATCCAGATGAAGCTTCTGAACGGTGAAAATAGTACCAGTGTGTAAGAATTCAACGGCTCACGCCTAGGAAGCACCAAATATTGCACAATACACTTCCCTTTCCCTTTCTTGAATGTGAATACTCCTGTTAGTGTGTAATTCCAGCTTTTGCACTGCATACATCGTTTTCGTATGAGCTTCGTGCTTATGATACTACGTGCAGTAGGAAATAAGGAACGAAAATACGAAGATTATAATTATGTGTTATAGTTGGGACAGCAATGTATGATAGTCAATACAAATTTCATTCAAACTCTTGATGGCAGTTCGTTTAATACGCAAGTCAAGGAAAATTGCATCAAAATTTCTTCCTTAGACGTAGGTAGCGAAACTAGTGTAGCTGTATAAAGAAAATGTGGGCATGCTGTCAGCAAAAAGGGCACCACACGTTAAACAATATGAACAATATAATCTTTAACACCGCAAACAAACATTAATTAGCATCTACAACTTTTTCCTACATGTTTCACCCTTTTATGTGAAAAGTCGCGGCTACGCAATAACGCATGGCGAACGTGTATAAAAAAAGGGAGAACAAAGAGGATACGATATTTTAAAAGCCTCACTTTTAGAATCTTCTAAGGCTCAACATGGTGAATCCGAACCTAGGAGCAAATAATGGTAGCCATGCCACGTTTCTGGAAAAAACAAGTAAGAGTAATTGATTCTTGCTATTTTTATTTTTATCATACACAGTATTCTGAAAATTGTAGCAGTTTCTAAAAATTCTTTATCCATTGCTTTGTGTAACGCTAACGTACCCCCTTCAATCAAATTTGTCTATAATATGAAATAATTTCTATTTACCGAGATATACCGCACTGAGGTTACTCGAAAAGCACTGATAATTATGGAGCGGACAATGTTGTTTCATAATGTAGCTATTGCTGTGTTATTTCATGAAAAGTTTCTGCCTCCTTTGTGTCTAAAATGGAAGTATATGCGTAGACGTTTTGTCTGATGTGATTATTTACATGTAGATAAATTAGTGAATTAAGACAAGTATTGCTGTGTATACTCCAGCAAAGGTTGTAATTTGTTTCACCTCAATTTATATGTACAGAGTGTTCAGGGAGGTGTGGATTTGTAAATTTGAAGTAAAAATACCTTCGTGGAATATAATGATTTAGTTAAAGCGTTGGGATTATACTTCTCGGTATTATTAAATGTACAAGTTGACATAGACAAGAGCTTAGATGTTCTTGAAAGAGAAGTGGATAACTTAAATTAGACTTCTATAATATAGTATGCAAATTTGTATGAAATATAGCGGATTATGGAATTCCATTATGTAAAAATGAACGTACAGGAGTCGTTATATATTAAATATCGTAGAAAAATGTATTTTTCTGTTTCTCTCATTAGAGCAGAGCTTTGTGGTTATATCCAAATTAATTCCGAGGTGATAGTTTGGTTCTAGCCTAAATTATATTCATCGGCAATGTACTACTTACAAATAATATTATTTTGTGCTTCAGTTTTCCATAAGTATGTTACGCTTCCTTTTTAACCTATTTTGAATAATTTGTGAATTCCGCATTTCGCTTTATTTCAGTCGTAATTGCAACGTACCCGTCCCATTAAGCTCGCACCGGTATCGATTGACTTCACACCATGTACCGCAGCTACTACAATATAAAGCAACGTTAAAGCATGGATGTTTCTCTCAATATATAGGAGAGTAAGGAGTAAAAATGGATGTCATTGCCACAGAGGATATCAAAGGCGAACAACTATCTGCTATAAATGGTCGCCCACGGTCACTTGTATCCAAATTCATGCTCGAAATCTTTGGAAACGAAGTAAGCTCGAGGAGCGGAGCTCCGACACGAACTACGTCAGGTAGTAGAATGGAAAATAATTCTAGTATGACGAAGCGGTCGCGGTACAGGAATTCGTGCAATGATACTTTGGCCATAGTATTCGAGGCAGGGTGGGCGACGTAAGAGTAGTACGCGGTGGAGAGATTTGGGGGATGAAAAACGAATATTAATGAATAGTCAACGACACCGGTCACGTGTTGTTGGCCCAGCTTGTCCAACGAATGTACTCATTCCTTTCATCCCCCTGTGTATGTACGAGCGTGTGTTACACTACCCATGTTTCTGCAACACCGTCCACTTTCTTTAGTCCTCCCTTTCTCTCCCACCATTTTTCCCTTTGGAACCACATGGCCATGGCTGGTACACGTGACAGAGGTTGACAATAATGAATCACGGGTATCGATGTGCACATGCATACTCGTGAAAGCATGGAATGTCCCATCCGTCTTGTTTCACAAGGATTTTATTATACGTGGGCATTAATTTCCATTTGGTTATGAAGCGCGTGTTAGTGCTACTGGTAAATATAGAAAAGTGAAAGATTAGTTTTGTCGCCACTTTGAGTAGTCATTTATGTAGGTATTTTGTGAATATCTTATAGCAAAGGAAATTGGATATAATACTGGAATTAGTATAGTATAAATTGTTTCGATTAGGTCATGCATTCTGAGGAAGGAAGCTCGACGGATCTCGTTTAGTGGGTTTAGCACATACATATGAAGGTAAAATTTAGAATGATATTTTGGCGACGGGAGGAATGAAATTAGGAATGGTGTGAAAATTGTAATGTTGCTTATTATGCCTTTATTGCGTGCTTCCTACGTATTATAAATTAACGGAGCGTCACGTTTATAGTATGATATTACGTATAACACGTCTTAAGGTTTTTGTTATACTAGGGTGAATGTTGGATCACTGACCTCCGGAGATAAATCACTCTAGAGGTTTAGAAATTAAATTTATCGCACGCCACGTGGTTTTAGATGAATTAACTAGCCGTGGTTAATAGTAATTCAGAATATTATCCTCTGTTATCCATATTCTTCATAGCATAAGCAAATAAACTGATATATTGTGAAGATAACACTAGCAACTGCTGATAAATGCAAATAATTATTTTTCTTAGGAAGGCGGGAAGCAAATTCTATGTTACAAATAAAAACTCGATCGAAGCAAAATAAATAGATATTGAAAATATGATATTTAGTCCATTTAATTCCATAGTGTATGATTAAACATTTCCTAACAATACTCCAGAACATGTAGAAGTAAATGTACCTCAAACGTGCGTTAAAGTTTATATCTCTTCAAATTACTAGTGGCACAGGAGCAAAGGGCTTAGGTTCGAAATAACGAGTAGTTCCGTTTGAAAGTGAAATTAAATTAATTATAAAATTCATTAAGCGAAGCTCTGCTATTTCCCGTGAAGTGAGAATTTGCTCGAGACGAAGATCGAAACTGGCATTCCTACAAATATAGGGCAATCGTTTACGTAATCATACCAAGTATGTGCAGCTCACTTTTCCATCGCAGATGGTAATACGATTCTAGTGTAGGTGCAGATTTCTTGTAAAACGTAAGAGCGAGTATTCCACTGAATCAATAACGTAATCGGCGTACAGTTCCTGCCATAGTTCGTTTAGAACATGACATCAAACACTCACAAATATACTCAAAGCTACGTATCCAATGTGTCGTAAAATTAATTGTTCCACACGTAACTATTCTAAAAGAAATAATAGCTTTACAGCTTAGAAAGTGTAATAAATAACAAATTATATATGTTCCTCATTGTGACCACTACATAAGCGAATATCAACATTTCTCTAAAGAATTGGAGCGTAATTTTGAACCAACATCAACAAAAAATTTCGAATTAATTGATAAAAGCATACGTCAAAGTCCTAAACTATATCCTACGACAAATTACGAATGGATTCTTCGCAAAATTCGGCAATATTACAAGCAAACACTTATCACAAATTTCCACTGAAGTCACTAAAGGTCTCACTGAAATCATAGTCATTCGAAAGAAAGCGGGTCCTGAAAGGTATTCCTCCGCGAATCCGAGATCTAGCAAATGCTATCTGGGCACCGTATAGTTTCTCTCGTCGGTAGTGCACACGGTGGACGTCCTTGGAGGCAGTTCGAACCGGAAGCACGTCGATCAAGCCACCTCTGACATGTCCGGCTTCGTCAATTCGACGTGGAAGGAAAGCACGTGGCAGCAAAGGGGAAAAGGGAGGGTGGAGGAGGAGCCAGCGAGCGGTATCTGCGCGGAGGTGGGGGAAGCTTTATATCTACCGTTGAAATTCTGCTTACTTTGTCCGACAGCGTGTCCCTCGTACGAAGCGGCGCACTCGGTGGGTGTTACGCCTCATCCACGTTCCATCCATTCTAAGAATCGTTCCGCCCCGGTACATCATATGTGGGTGAACACCAGCCTCGGCAGGGCCGAACTTTCGATCGATTTGTTGTGGAGATAGTTGTCATGATACTAAATAAAGCGGCGGGGTTTCGAGAGAGAGGTGAAGTGTGATTTTGGAGGAAAATTCGTTGGAAGGAGCGGCGATCCCCTTGGCCTCTAAGGAATTTAGCGGGAGCCATGAGATCACGGCACAGTGGGAGTCGAGAATTGTATCAAGTGTGATAAAGGACGTGACGTAGTAGGGAATACATCTGATAGGCAACCCTGAGTCACTATAGCAAGCAAACAATGCACGTATCTCTGTCAATCTATTTTAGTGTGCATGCTTGCTGAAGACGATGAGTATTCACTTTGAAACCAAGGATCTTGGACACATCTTGCTTGCAAAACATATTTTCGAAATTTGTTACGCATTCGTGGAAGGGCATACCTTCGCAATCCCTCTGTTTCCTCACATTGTCACTGCTGTGTTCCAAGTTTCACTTTTCTTGTTTGGTTTATCTTGAAACCTCCAACGAAGATTGTTTCGAGTCTTGCTTCAGTTTTTCTGGAAAATGAAGAATATTGGAAGGTAGATTAAGTTTCACCAAATATCCGAAGGATAATTTGACCGAAAATGCGAGAAAGGAATCTGTGGGTGTTGTAGATAAGTTGAAGGATGACAAGGATATAGAATTTATATGGTTGCTTAGGAATTTGAAATTGTTAGCTGATTAAAATACATTGTCAAAATAAGAGCCATCAACCTGTAACGAGAACCTATCATATTCGTTATTGTTGGCGATTAACCATTTCCACTGTACGATCTTTTGGCCCAAGAAGGAGAGGAGTTCAAATATTCTTAGTTACAAAGCTGAGGAAAAATTTCGGGGCAGGAATAAGAAATTGTGTCGTGAATAGAAGGTACAGATAATTGATTTCAATACCACGCACACGGTTACATTATCTGGAATTTGAAATATTTGTGAGTATCGAGCATCAAAGCTTTATATGACGGCGACAGAAGTACGCCTCTCGAGCGCAAAGTGTTAAATCGGAATAATGAAGTTAAAAGACCGTACATAATAAGATCACTATCGGATAAAGATCGATGCCATTACAGAGATTCGACAGTGGTGACATTTATTGGCAGCAGCAACATAAATATGTGATAATGACATGAAACTTACGAATTATTCCTCGGCTTACAGTAACGCTCAACGCATTTTGCCTATATTACAACCATGTTTCACTTCGGCTCTTAACTTCACAGCTCGATTAAACGACAATTACCTTCGACTTCAATTGAAGATTTACATGACCATATATGATCATGCCAACGGTCCGTCGCGTTACACGCGAATTCCCCAACTGGCCTGGGCTTTTTACATTCGACCATCGTTCTCCCGGTAACCTTCGAAAAGATACGTGTACATCATGGAAAATGCATGATACTTCGTTTATTTTGCAATAGGCAACTACATTCTCCGGTAACTGCGAAGACTGCGTATCTGAAGTAATTCATTTTGTCCCCATTGCTAGTTCCACTGTTAACATGTGTTTTATTGTTCTTGACGTTGGTGAACTACTTATGGGGTCTGTAGAGAATTCTTGTGAGTGCCTTTGACGAAATATATCAGGTAATTAAGTTATAAATATAAATTCATGAAAATTATTTATGTTGTCGGATTCAGCGAAGAATTAGGTAAGGTTTCACAAGGCATATCGGGTAATTTCGGTAGGAGCATGGATTGAAACCGGAGATTTCTTCGGTGCTACGTATAGTGTTCGAGAAGTGTTGATTATTATGTTAGATTTGGTCTTAGCTGATTAATTCGAAAATATGCATCGAAGATGTCAAATGGATTGTTAAATACGTTTAACACGTTCACTGTATAAGTTCCAAAATCGGACTGCTCTACGGGGTACGTAGTTACGCCACACGAGTGTGGCAGAAGCTATGATGTACAATGCAGGTTCGCGTAATGGTATGATAAATACATGTGGCATAGATAATCTACGTTGAACAACCTTCATAGGTTAAAAAGTGAAGGTGAGTGACGATGCTGTAGATAGCACTTTCTAAAATCTATACAGGATAATTAACAAAGGAATGCTGTAATTAGATTCGGAAAAAGTAAAAACCGACTACAAAAGTATAAATCCAGGTGCAATAGATGGAACTGAAATTCGTAGGTAGTGGTTCCCGATTTTAATAAGGGGATTAGTACGCGAACTCCAACATTTGCAAGAATCGACAATTCGTGTGATTTCTGATTTATCCGTCCTAACGTAATTGCCATAAGCGGAGTGAAAGCGTCTCGGGGAGCGACCTCGTCTATTGAAGCAACTGACATAAATTGCAGTCTGACCCGCCCTCCGAGGTAATCGAAATTACGTCACTCCCGTGAAGCGTCAAGGATTGCATTACTCATATCTCACAACGATTAAGTATTATGGAAATGTACTTAATGTAACCTATTTAGCCAAGTGTCTCAGAAACGCGGTTTTATTTCGTTCGTGCCAACCCTTCCATTGATGCAAGAATGGTACCTCGTGGACTAGGAGTTCTAGAAGTATAGCTAGTGTTAGGCTCGTAATTAATGTATGTAGCTGAAGATTCAGTACTGTATATAATTAATCGAGGAATTAGTTCGGATATAGTAACTAATACAATTAAATTAATAATACGGATATTTATTTACGACCTTGGTACCCTGTCGCATATTACGTTAAGCAAGTACTATGGATCATAAATTTTCATTTCATAGACTATAAGTACTTTTTAAAATAATGCTTGATACGTGTCTTCGCAGTACACTGGCAATATCCGATGAAATGCATACTATAACAGTCTCCGAATCGTAGTTACGGCTATGTCCTTTATTGTCGATGTCCTGCCGAAAAAATAGGTGTGCAACATATGCCAAATTTAACCTCTCAGCTTACATTTCATAGTAACAGCTCCTGTTCGCTTTATATTTTCGAAGATCAAGAAGAACATGAAAATTTCCAATAGATAACAAGTATCGTAATCTTTGTACGTAGCCATTCGCTTGGCATGGTTTTCCTAAAAATTTTATTTGGAAAGTGATACCAATTACCAGGGCTCACAACGTGGAGGTGGCTACGCATGTATGGCCATACATGCGCCATAGTGGTGAAGCCTGCAGGCGACATCTGATTCAAAGGTATCCAATTTAACTTGGAGCGACAGAAGTTAAAGTGAAGCTACTGTCTCTTTATTGTACTTTGTGTCTTACAAAAAGAGTTTCGGATTGGTATACTAAAACATATTATGAACTGACGCAACGTTAATATGCTACACTGCAACGGACTCTAATATTCCTAAGTTACCAAGAGCTTGGAGAATCATGTACCAAAAGCGCAAACGGAGAAAGGATATGTTACAATCGCTGAACGAGTCAGCGATTATTCATAAGACGGACGCGCATACGAAACGTACCCCAGCGTACAGGACGATCCAACGTGAGCATCACGATCGGGCCTAGCCGACCTCAGCTACTGCCGATCATACCATGACTTGTCCGTGAACCAGGATAGTCCTCGGACCAATGAAACCCCAGAGTCACTACGAGGGTCCAGTGATTCCTGGTAGCTGGACAGACATTACCGGACCTTGCCCGAAATGATAGAACTTAATCATCCCATATGTTATGACAGCATACACATGCCGGACCAACTGCAGGCCTATACCCTAGAAACTTGCAACTAGGGCTGCTGGAACATAGCATTGACGCCAGAAGAAACAGTAACGCGAAGACCATCCTGGTACCCGATGCATGATGAGATTGACAGTGGCATAAATGAGCCTCGTAGACGAATCGTGACGATGACTTACAATGCATGGAACTATCGAGTACACAGAAGCACGTCGCGTAGGCTGGTTGATACTTAAGGGCGATCGCGACTATCGGGAGAACAATTATGATCTGTTTGGTAAACGAGAGGGGTAACAGGGAAGGAATTTGGAATAGATGTATCTCTCCATGTATGTAGCTGATCTTTCTACATATATCGCGCGCGTGGGTCTTAGCCTAGTAATCCATCCTAAAACTATTCATAACGACTTAGGTCTAAACGCAAGCATCCCTTGTCGTCCATAAGTGTCTTCTGCCTTGTAACTAGTTGTGTCTAAATGCACTCATTTCTCGTTTTCCTACGCAGTCTTTCAGATTAAGTCTTGAGGTACCTGAGAGCTGAATGGAGAATACATTAATTTAAATATGAACCCAGGAGAGAACGGATTAGTTGCACGAAGGAAAATAGAAGCGAGAGCAATAGAAACCGTAAACTTTATCGAAATTGAAGGAATCATATATCTGTGAGAGGGAAATAGCCCATCGATGACGTAAACCCGAATTCGGGATAGAAAGCCAACGATGAATGGTTCGGAGATAGGAATAGGTAGATTCTGAAAGAGAACAAGTATGGGGGAGGGGTGTTATGTATATGTGGAGCTGTCAATGGCTATCGTCTTGCCAGAAGTTCCACACAGTGACCGCCATTCATCTCCACCACACCACCACACCACCCCAATACCAACGCCAACCACTCCGCCGACGATCTGTTCGTTATCTCAGACGTTACTATGTAGACGTAAAAACAACAACTGAAATCGAGTTCAAAACAGCGCATTCAGATAATAAACTTGTAAAGTAAATATGCAGATTAGTCCTGGGAAGGAACTGATTAGAAGGTGGAACGGTGAGACATATTAAAGAAAACAACGATATATCTGAATCGCAACGAGACTATAAAACCGAAATATGACGGTATAAAATTTATTTTCCGAAGACAGCATGCCCAATTCCGACCCTCATGAAGGTCTCCTAGGTCCCACCGGCGAAGTCCAGAATATGCCTAGCCCAGCCCCCGAGGTACCTCCACCGAACTCCACCCGGCAATGGCCTGAGAAGTCGCGCAGTACCCCTTTTTTACGAGACACAATCGGTTTCCGAAATCGGCCGAGGATTCTCCAAATTAGTCGGTTTCGTTGACAATTAGGTAACTGTGTGCAAATGTAAGATTCTGGTTATTTGTTAACAACAATATCAATTAGATATTAACAATAAATTCAATATTTTATACAAAGTTAGTAACACCATTTGCGTCTTTTCTACATTAAGGAATTCTACTGTACACATCGTTATGTTAAGTTAACACTACTACTCTTTATATGTATGTTTTTCAGTTTCAGCATATATATTCTCCGTTCTATTAATATTGATCTTCATCCTAATATTGCTTCTGGGTGGTCTCTTCTTCAGAACTCTGAAAAGAATGCTCCATTGTGAAGCAAATGCGTATAATATATCAAACTTTTTATAAAAATCCTGGAATATTCTTATGAGAAATGCTCGGAGAGTTATTTCTAATCTCTGATAGTCATTTATTATTGTTCAGAAACAATAATAATTTCAATTATCCATTGAATAATTCGGGATACCCTCATCTAACTAGCAAAACAGGAATGAAGCTCCTACTCCTCTTGCTGCTTATTCCTGTATAATCGCAAGTTTTTTAAATCTGAGGATGGTACAGTAACTTAGATTACGCATTCGTCTTTGATAAAGTATACCCTAAGGAATTATGAAATGGTTATACCAGATACGAAGACAAGTTGAAGTTTATTGGACAGTGTTACCTAAAGTTATCTACTTCCTTATCGAATTCGTTTAATCGGTGATAGGTGAGATTTATAATTGGATCCTGTTAGTTATCATGGTTTTATCCATTTTTATCAGAAATACATGCTATGGACAATTTGTTATTAATTGCAAGCTTAATAATTCATACATACTTTGAACGCAAATTTAATTGGCTATTTAGTAATTAAGTAGCAATCGCTACTTTCCTACAGTTAGCGTAATATAGTTGGAGCCCAGTACCCTCCTTAACGTTTTAAAATTTTTCATAGTCTCATTTGGAAGTAATGATGTATTCAAAGGCAAGAACTTTCGGTTCCGATACAACGTTTACCTCCTATAGCTTTAAAATGTGCATACAGCCATCCATAAAAGTTTCGAATTAATTATACATTCTGTTCATTGTCCACTCCGTAACTCATTCGATTAATACTAGTTATTTTATTTCCACAGTCAATATATAATATATTTAAATATACGTTGCACATATACTTACACACATTCAAAGGACCAACTATCACCTTCCTGCTTCGCTGCAAGCTTAGAATACAAACATTTCCAGTTTAACAAAGCCTCTCGCCGTTTATATCAGTCATACCACCCAATACTCCTCCCTCGGTACTTTCCTTTATAAAGTCTCGTCTCTCCGAATTTTCCCAAAATTTTTACGAAAGATTTCTCGTATATTCCTCTCAGAGATGCTCTTCGAATATACATTGTTATACATATACACAGATGTTGCGCCATCGCTTATCCAGTACTTATTTCACAACTTGTCCTCGTAACTTAACCCGTCTACCATCTACCTATCCATTGACTTCGAAATAATTCACGAGAAGGTGGATCACAGGTATAATCGGAGCAGTATGGTGGTACGTTATAGCCGCAAAGATACCATCAAACGCGGAGGAGAGACTTATCGTTGGTGGTTAAACGTGCGAGTCTGAAGGCTTATCCTATCGCAGTTAGAACAGCACGACGTAGAATGAAGTTGCTCGCACGCTTCCACGTGACTGTCAGAAACACGCACGCAGGAGTGCTGACCATAATCATGACTTCGAACCTGTACGTAGAGCCTCGTACGTCGAACCTGCGTTCGACTCTGATAAATCCTATACGAGACAATTGGGACTAGAAATCTCTGCATTCGGCTATTGTCGCTATAAGCGGATAAATGATCTGCAGTTCGTTACCTGGTTTTCTTCCCTCAGAAGATATAGGACGAGAGAGCGTCTATCTATAATTCCCTTTTCTTCCTCCAACAAAATTGTCTGCATCGAACCGCGTTTCACTATGATATCGGCACATCACGGCGAATCATAGGAAAATTTTCATGGCGCAAGGTACTCATAAAGTTGAGTTTGACTATGGTATTAATGAAGAAGTTGGCACGCTTTTTGGAAATATGTGAATAAGAAGTCGAGGATTCTACGAAAGGCAAACTATTGTAAAAATTCACGGAAAATTACGGTATGCATGTCATATGGGATGATGTCGTGCGAAGAAGGTGAAGCGATTTTGAAAATTAAGAAGCTTATATACGGTAGGAAGAAATAAAATGAATCTTAGAATGTGTTAATTCCTAATTTGAAAATTGCACGAATAATTAGCGTAAATATGCTCTAAAATATTAATGTAGATTACAGAGACCGTATATCATCATAGAAATTCAATTGTTGGAAATATGTCATGTCAAAGATATGAGTGAAGATGGGGGTAAAATTTATCTTTCTACTTTACGTTTGTTTAAACAGATCCTATTAGATCCATCATAGATCCATCTCTCGCACAAATTTTACGCATACTTTTAAGATGAGGTATTTACTCGCTTTCTACAATTTTCCAATTATATTCCCTTCATTACATAATATTTACATGGTACTGTAGGTGCCTTTAATGCTATAGAATTACTTGAAATTGTTGTTTAAAACTCACTCCCATGAACAATTTCTCAAACATTTGCACACCGTTTGTACCACTAGACCAGCTTCCTCGATCTTCAATTTGCCATTTGTCTTCACCTTCAGTTAACATTTAAAGTGAAAACACTGAATAAGGCAGCACTACATGCAGACGCGCAAACGTCTCTAACCTTTCTTTACGAAACGAAGTTTTTTCTCTATAGTATCTTCCAGTACAGACATCTGATCGGATTCGCTGTAGATCGAATAATTAAAAATGCTTTTATAGTATAGAGGACAAATTGCTATTGCTATTATAATAACTGACTAGGTACAACTTTGTCTTATTTCCGGTATTCCAAAAAATTTGTTCACTGTATCTTTCTGAGACCAGTTCTGCACTTACAAGGTATCTGCGCAAGTATCGTCACAAAATACATTTGATTTAATCGATTCGCCGCCAGAATCCTCTACGGAGGCTTATGATTCGGTTACAGTAAATGAGAGGCGGTAAGGAATAGCGAGACTTCGTTCTTCTGGCGACGAACTTAACGGAGGAAACGATAGAACTCTAGCTTATTCACAGTTGAGCGAAGGATAGTAAACGGATACGCCTTCAGGTGTCATCGAGGTGATATCTAACCGCTGTGGTCAATTCCTCTTGGAAAGGCAAAACGAGAACCTGGAATAGAACGTATAATAAAATGTGCTATTTACCCATTTTTTCGTTTTCCAATGCCGGACGCATTAAAGGTAGTGGTTTCGGGGACCAGTACCTATACGCGCTGCAAAATCCCGATCGCGTTTCGGTTTTACCGTTATTCGGCAGTTAACCATTGGGTATTGGTGTTTCGCATTTAGAAATTGTTTGTCTTGCTAATAACTTGGTGGAAATGGTTGGACCTTTATATCGATGCAACTGTGCCACGCGTTTTTTCATTTTTGTCAGAAACTCCCGCCTAAATGTCCTTCAGCGGTGGGTTCGAGACGAAAGTTGATGTGCAAAGGTTCGTGGGAGTGTCTCTTGTCTAATATTCGTGCTTCCGGGATACAACGTTTGTCTCAATAAAGTATACATATTATATGGAGCAATTCGATAAAGATAAGAGGGTTCAGATAACACTTCTCTTACTTTAATGGCTCATATCAAGAACAATTTTCATGCAAAAGTTTATTTTTCAAGTAATTATGGAAACAAGAAATCAGGAATTCCTTACTTTAACGTGTTTGGCGGTACAGACGGTAAGTTTTATCGTACATAACACGAATTTAGGATATAAGTTTGATATAAAGAAAATATATAAATGTATGCTAAGCTATGTGCTGGGCTATAGATGATTCCGTATTTCGATAGTTCCCTACTGTTACATTACTTGTCAATGTGAATCATTGTTGGTGATATATTAGGTTCAAAAGTAATAGGCATTTAAGGACAGCTAGCAAATCTGTGATGCTCTTATAGAAGCCATTGGTGTTACAATTTCGATGTAAATATCCATTACTTGACTTCTACGTTTTGTACTTTTAGTTTCCTCCGTCAGGAGCATCTTGTTAGACAAAACGCTTTTTGTGACTCAATGAAGGAGTCACAAGAAAGGAAATGTCCAGAAATATCAATTCTCCTTTATCTTCCGAGTTTGACAACACTAACTGGTTAAAAGAGAATATTCTAATATCTTGATGTAATATAATTGGCATCCTGGTATTCTAACATTCCAATATAGTCTTATGCTGTTAGACGTAATAATAAAGGTAAATAAAACTATAATCAGCTTATTAGGCTCAAAGATACGAGCTTTTAAAGAATAGAACTCCAAATCCGTTGGATTGAATGATATTGCTTTGAATTTAGAATATCCTACGCATTTAATGATGCAATGACACATATTGAAATTCTCAATAGAATGTAAAGGCCTAAAATTATTACGCAACATATTTAATTTTAAATTTGCCCTCCTGCGAATGAAGAATCATAATATTCTCCTCCTCTCTTCATTTATAATGAAAATAACATATTTTACCTTAAATAATAGCCAGTATGAAACGCTTTCATCAGATTTGGAATCTAACACTTTCACAGCACTTGATATTCGATAGAAATGCAACAGTGTTATTACAACAAGCTTATCTGTAATATGTTGATTCCCTGATTATTGCAGTCCATTATAGTCAATTTCCGTTCTTGAGTCCTTAATATATGAATCAGTACATTGGTTCATTATTGGCAGTGGATTTAAGGTAATTCTTAGGGTTATTGGTAAATATTAGTAAAGTTGTGAAGAAGAGGCTGCGGTAACAGCTATGGCAATATTAACCTACGTTGAAAGTAATAATTATGTTGAATAAGATAGACATCCGAACGTTTGTTCCTCTGGTATTGATAGCAAGGGATGAGATTTCCCAAATGGGATGCGTTTTCATTGAATTAATTAATAATGCGTTTAATAGTAACAGATGGTAGCAATAAAATTTCTTTCGAAAAAATATGAAATTTTTAATTTTAATTCGCAACCAATTTCGTTAAAGTTTCCACATTATATAGGAATCTGGAGAAATAGGAATAATAAAGGACAGATTAAAATATTAACATTCAAAGTGAAATTCTGATATATTTTCAGAAGCACCAATTATGCGTAACGTAATATTAGTTTATATAATTGATTCTCATTCAGTTGAAGGGGTTCCGAAGGTAGTGAATAATGAAACCGGCCATAAGGTGAGGACGTGATGCTTTATTTCTCAACCAACCGGTTAATAATGTCTTGTTTCTAAACTATCGCTTGAATAAAGTCTAACCGAATACTCTAGTAATTAATCTTGGTACTATCACTGCCTGGCATGGTTAGTTAGAAGCCTTTAGGTTAAATCCATACCTTCACCGGAAAAATTGCCCCCACTTTTAACTTTCAAATATAAACTTCAATGTTGCGTTCTATATCATATTATTTTAAATAAACTTCTCTCAAGCACCTTGAAAATTATATGCATGATGTGTCAGGATAATATTAATTATTACAAGATCTCCAGATGATCAAGATCCATTTCACACTCGCTTCGCGGGCAACCCTTGATATCTCTAATATTCTAGCTCACTTTATAACAGACGAATATGATAATGTTCTTAGTTCCTATAATTCGTGCGCCGGTAGAAAGCGTTGTTAAGCAACAGCGTTTAAACTGTATTTTAATACTCACGCTTCTGTTTTGATTTCTCCGCATCAGTGCAATGCATGTTTCAAAGTTTTTAAACTGCACTCTTCGCATGAAATATTAAAACGAGATTAAATTGCCCATATTATAAAGCATGTACATTAATCGATATCATTTATAAATAGTTTAGCTTTGCTCGAACATATAGCATTGCCTTTAGTGCTAAATAGGTCAAGAAAATGGACTTTAATGAAATATAAATAATTAAGTTAGGCTTAAATGAATAAGTTATTTAAGGCAGTAAATCGTGAACCGAATACGAGAAGCATACGACATGAGTAAATGGAAGCAAATCGATAGGCGAATGGGTGTTGATAGTGTATTTTATTTGTCAAGCATAGGAAATACGATGAATAATAAACGATACGCGGGCGTGTCCTCGGCGTGATATTTATAATGAATAACGCACTCTGACGTTTCGCCTCAGGCTCTTCGGCATGAAGTGTCTTCCAAGAAACCCCAAACCCCATCAATGTAACATGACTCGGCAAACATTCCACAAAAAATGTACATGCACTGACTTCTAGCAATTCCCGTGCTCCATTCCTTCACGCGAATCTATTTCCATTCCACCCACTCCTTGTGCAATTCAAGGCGAAAAATTCTTCCGAGCGAACCGATAAGTACTTCTTTATTAAGTTAAAGTCATTACGTCCACATTTTAAATTTTTGCTATTAAAGTGTGTATCGATTATGGGATACTATCATGTATTGATGCATCGTTACAGGAATTGCTGTTCCTTTTGTGATGTCTAGAAGTTCCAACTTCAGTCTAGAAATAGATGGACTCCATTATCACAGGACAAGAACAGAAATCTCAGAATTCCATTGAAATTAATTTTTCGAAAATGTCGGGAAGGGTGATACTATATTATTCTGTAGAACAGAAGTTGATATTTTGAAGAATATGACACGGAAAGCACACGTTTCACTCATATTCTTTAAGGAAGAAATAGTCTCATGCTCTGCAATTATATTCAATAGTCTTCATTCGTTAAGGAACTGTATTTCGATTTAGAGAGGTTTCTTCAAAATGAAAGTTAGAAATAACCACGGATATTAACTTATGGCGAAAATGTGTAAAAATTGAGATCCAAATGAACTAATATTTTCAATCTTCTCCCACAAAGTAATTGTCTTCGTTAGGTACCGTTGGATATCATTCGTAACAACATTCTTTATCCTGAATGTTGAGTAATGACGAATTTTAAATCAGTCGTTTAGAACATTAACTTCGATATTAAGAAGATTATTTCAAAGTTTAGTCTCCTCGTATCAGTATTCGATTTTGACAAATCAGTTTTAAGATCGTTGGTCATTCTCGATCCGATACGTCGCAATATTCCTCACCATAAGTCTTGTATAATGACGAATTTTGAATTATTCATATATAACATTGTAATTTGAATATTAAAAGGAACATTTCAAACTTTCTGCCAGTAGAAATGAGTTCCCTTTCGTCACCTGGCATTCTATATTAGCTTCACAATTATTAATTTATCGGCTATTCTGGTTTCTCAACTTTTTCCCCCATAAATGGACAGTATGCCTTACCCTGTATATGAAATGATGACGAATTATGTATCTGTCAAATATACGATAGTGCAGGGTACCATGTCAGAAAATGTCACGAATCGGCGATTGCCAACAGAAACAACTTATAAACCGATCAATATTTTCTAGAAGCAAATGGAAAAGTTGCTTTGGGTAACAAAATTAAGTTCCATGCTCTCTATGTCGTAGTGGAACGTAGGTTATGGACGGCATCAAAGCATGGTCCCCGAGGACAAGAACAGTGTCCTTAGGAATTAATTGTAACCGGCACGCGAGTGAGTCTCCTTGTTTTCGAAAGAGAGTTATATTAGAGTGCGTATTTGTGTGCTTTCAGTTTGTTATCTTGTTGTTCTTCCTCCATTAAAATAGATTCATAAACTTCGAGACGTTGCTATTCTGTTATTGTTGTTATGTCAATACCTGGTGGCTCAACGCTAGCTTTCGCCATCCTACAATTTAATAATTTAGTAATTTAGTAATTTATATATTTAGTAATTTCAACATTAAAAATATTAGTTCCAAGCGTTGGAAATACGTATTGAATGAAAACACCGAGAGATTGATCATATTAAAGTATTAGAAGTGAAATCGGGATATTAAGTAATATGAAATTAGTAATTAAATGTTTGTGAGTGGATACTTAATGCATTGAAGGTTTAGCATTAAACGGAAATATTTTTCATTCGTGTAGTTATAAGGAATGGGAGGAAATAAATTTTTCTTTTATTTATGACTAGGTAGAATTATGTGTGAAAGTAAAATATCGTGGAAGATAGAAACGGATAAGGAAATGTTAAATTTCACGTGGAAGGATAACTAGCTATTACTTCTTATAGGCTTTGCTATGATTTGGGAAATGTATGGTAAGTTACAAATAGTTCACTTTCTCTCTTTATTTTCCCACTATTTGTTTTAACCTCTCTTGTAATAGAGGTTTAATTAAAGTACCCTTCATTAGGGCATTGCTTCCTTTTGATGTTCGTTACGTAATTAATAAAATTTTATTAGGAAAATTTCAAATCCTTCCATTTTTTGCTTTAATGTTCTTATAAAGCGGCGTAGTTTTTCACGCTTTTATACATGTATGACATTTAGAAACCAGTAAAGACAATTTAGAGGCTAGATAAGCTTGTTTACAATGTTGTATTGTAATTCTACATAAGGCTGCACACAAACATCGTACATATGGATAATGTCATTACATAATTCGGTCGGAATGAAACGAAATTAACAATTCCAGAAAAAATTCCTGGGACTGGTCGTTCCAGCTGTTTGTATAAACGGTAAAATCATGCTGTACCAAACACAGTATTTAATAATAATTATAATAGTAATATTAGCCGAAAAACTGCTTCTTAGCACAGTATAATTGAGACGACGAACTCTCGAAATCCACGAAACAATATAGCCATGTAGATCCTAGTGAATAATCGTTGCAGCAGAAAGCTCTAGTTAATGGTTCCGCCAAACCCGGCTCGAACGTATTCATTTCCAGCAGCCGAACGTATTCCGCTCACAAATATTTCTTCAAATCACGCGCACATTCGCGCGCTTTTCTCACCATGAGTGGAATTAATAATAGACGCCACGTTTCGTTTGAGAATTGTTGGAAGGTGTCGTTGGATTGTGCGTTCTTTGAAGGCAAACGCTACTCTGTCGTAGGGTGGAACGCGTTAGTCGCAAACCAAGCTGCTCGCATGCATGCAAAAGGCAATAGGGCCAAATAATTAGAACAACGTTATTATGGAGCACTGTGACCTATGTTTATTCGCCAGCTCGCGGCGTATATATTAGGCTTGCCGTCTACAAACGGAAATTACCCGTTCATTAGCGTCAGATATGCGCCCTGCCGCGACGAGATTACTATTTTCCGGCGCTGCAAACACGGTACTTGCAATGAAAGCATTTTCATAGGGATAACTGGAAGTCTAGCAACTTGCTTCGGCGTTCTATGACTTTCCATTGTATGCAACCAAGTGCAAATGCGGATCTACGCTACCTCAGCGCTTGAGCAGTTATATCTTTGCGAGGAGAAATCCGAGGATATCATTTGTGGGCTCTATATAAAGGCTAAGTCAGTACTCTTGCGCCCTCCGACCGAATTTTCACTTCGACATATTTGTGGCGGAAGGCGGAGACGGGATTTTGGTTAAAAGACTAGGGAAGTCTTAAGAATCCTGTTTCTTTTAGAAATTGATTTCTGGGCTTCAAATTGGGGAAAATTAGGCCACTGTTGGCTTCCAGGTCATTTATTTCCGTATAAATTATCCCATTAACCTCCAAACTAGTATGCTGTTACCTTAAAGACTAGATGGAGTTTTACTTGTTCCTATTCAGTATGACTGGTGAGTGTTAATAGAATTGCATCCTGCGTATATTCTACCACATAAATTTTTTAATTAGTATCATGTCGCAGGTACACACTTTATTCAGTCTGACATTAATTGGAAACGAAAAATTGTCCATTAACTTTCATGGTGTGACCTTAGCTGTTTTAAATGACGTAATTGAACGTAACGCAAAGAGGTATTTTCTTATTGAAACAAAGAGTTTTCCAATTTTTACCAATTTTCAGCCCGAAAATTTTGATGTTTCTACAGTAATACAGTGTCAATAAAAATTCTATCTTGGTATGCGAAAATAATACTAACGTAAGCATGCAAACGATATTCATGGTAGCGTATGGCGCTAACCACTTACACTACGATAACGAGTCTCCATCGTCGTGAGTTTTTCAGACTGAATCCTGTAAATAGCAATTGCACGCGCATTAGGCTGAAATTACGTGGAGCGTACATTAGCGCGCGTGAAATTTGAATAAATTCAAAAATTGACAGGATTTTATTTAGAATAAAGCGAGTACGTAAGTTGCCAGTTAGAATTCAGTAACACCATCATGCTCAGATTCTCGTAAATATATCATGGTGTAAGGACTTTGGAGAGTACTAGTAGAGAACTAGCATTAATTCCTTCATTAAACCTGCCAACCATCAAATCCAAAACCATTTCCAAACCCTTTAGTTGTAATTCCCCCTTGGGGCGACCACTGCTTTGTCCACATTACTGCGTGATATTACGTCGCATATAAGTTACATTAATTTTCCTATACTTTTCAAATTCCAATTTCCTTTTCTCATTCGTGAGTCAATTAGCCTGTGCCAGGTTTAGCGCTAAATATCAAATGACGCTGCGTGAAATGCAAATGGAATGGAATAATTCGATGCGTTGATTTGTACGGATACCTCGTACACTGCTTTAAGAAATTCCGTCGAATTATCAACAGGATATATTCGAACCGCTATCTTTCCGCAACGACTGGATCGCCGAGGGCATTGTGTCGAATATGCACTCGGTCGATGAAACTTTTTCCACATTCTAATTCAAATTCCTCCGCGACACCTTGCCAGGATAGATGCTAACTGGCGCGTATCGGAAGTAAGTAACGCGCATTTCCGGCTGTCCTGATGGCAAAGTATAATATTAGAGGCGTCATGATGCCGGCATTACAACATTCTCCTGCAAAACGCGTGCGTGAACGGAGATACACTGCTTCGCGTATTTGATTTGAATGCATTTGGCGCTCGCTACACACGGAGAAACAAGGTACTGAGCAGATACTTCAACGGGCAGAAGTACCAGATCTGGCTGCGGATTCGATATCGGTGAGTCGTCGGTTTTACCATCCTTGCGTTAAATATTCCACCGACGATCTCTGCCTTGGTATTCTTGAAAGCTTTTTGCGTAAAGTTCCGTCGTATCCTACAGGTTTATCTGTTATTGGAAGGTTTGGTTAAAAACATGGCCTGGATATATTACTGGATTCGTGGTTCTCAGTAGTTTTGCTACATGCACTAATGTGTTGTGCCATCCACCATTTTAATTAATGTTGGCTCGTGGACTGTATTTGCTGTTCAAGTTGTTATACGACTGTGTTTTATTATTCGGAGTAAATAGCTTGGGACATTGGTTAACTAAATAGCTTATTATGGTTCGGTCGTCTGCATGAATTATTGCTCAATATCGCAACCTTCATTAATATCTAGTTTACTTCTTTATAGCTTTATCAATACGGGTTAACCGGTCTGAAGAATTACAAGAAAATTATTACAGTGAGGCGCAAAGTTACCGTTAACGAGGAAAAATAAGAATAAGAAAAGGAAATATAGATAAAAGTAAAAATATACAGCTATACAAAGGGAAGAGGCGTGCATAAGTATAAGCAAAAAGGAATCTTCTACAGAGAGGTGCGATACAACAGCTGCTTTATAGTGTGGAGGGATTGACTGAACAGATATGAGGTAGAATATGAATTGTTGATATTAATAACGATTACATTAATAACTGAGTGGTCTGCAAATGCACATTTACACATTTACAAATGATGAAAGTAGTATCGCCTTGAATAAGAATATGGAACATTGATTTAGGATTTTTTCTATATATCAGGACGGCTTACATGGCTACTGTGCACTTTATATACAAAAAGAATGCCAGAGATTTCCCTCGTCCCTTCTAACATTGTTAAAGTGTGTGATGAGGGTATGACTTCTCTGGCATGACACGAGACTGACTTGGGCTGTCCAATATGACGTGAAGCTAAACGTAATAACGGATATCGTACTATTCCTAAAGAGCTTGTGTGCAATTTAAGGTATGGTGCCCAGATTCTTAGAATCCTTGGTTAGATAGTTTGGAAAAGCTTTTAATTTGTTGCTTTGACGTATGTTGATAATTAAATTGAATTGACTTGTGTATTCCCATTCAATGCTTTGTCACACTGGATTAGCTGGTCAAGTTGTATTCCATTCACTGTTTTGAAAAGCGTTACACTGTTATTTGGAACATAAATATTCCTTCCATGAGAATTACATATTTTTGACCAAATTTTTCAATTTTCGGTCAGAATTTGTAGTAATTACAATATTTTAAGTAGTTCTACATTTTCGCGAAGCTGTTCGAGACGCTGCGATACATACTTTATCAAAAGCAAGCTTCGAATTTGAAAGCCATCCAATTTTATCTTATTTTTACATCTCTCTACAATATATAAAGTTGTAATACAGCTACCTGTATTATGTCATTATAATATAGTTTAAACTCGACAGATATCTATCCGCAGTATGCCTAAACGGTGCACATAGATGCAAAAATATTTTTGCAAACTGCGTCGGAATAAATTTCCAAGGTATCCATATAATTCAAACTTTAGTTCAGACCCATTTCATGATGAACGCCCGTCCATTTTTCTCAGAATTTAAACGAACTTGTAATTACTCCACAATTAGTTACTTTCCGCTTGCATCATCGTGAACGAAAATAGATTTCCCAATATAAAGTACAATCCTCTGTACGAATTCCAAAGGGAATTGGCAATTACGAAATATGAGATTGTAAGCTGGTACCTCGTTCAGTTTAACTCGTACCTCAGTTAATTCGGGTTTATTTGGTTTGCTTCAGATTACCATTATTGAATAGTATTACGTACTCCGTTATGAAAATTACTGAGTATTTATGAAAAAGAGTAAGCCTGTGCAAGGTGAAGATATGATTGCCTAGCAAAAGAGGCCTTCGAAATGCATTACCCCCGCTTGGATACAAATGTCGAGTACGCAGGTTGTCCGAATTGATTGAAATTGCGTGCACTCTCTACCTAAACGTCATCGGGAATTTCCAAGCAGGGATTCGATTAAACAAGTTGCAACTGAAACTTTAATTGGAATGCTTGGTAACATAATATGTGTGGCCCACTACGTGAATAGTATCATTGAACGGAACTGAAGCGATATTCAATTACAGTGTGTTTAAGGAAATATTACTTGAAGACTAATTATAGTTATCGTTAATACTTGTGAAGGAAATGATCAAAACAACAAGTAAAGTTGAAAAATGTTTCCACTGTTGCTGATATAAGCACTTCAAAAATGTAATGAAATACAGCTCAGGAAGAAAACGTATGAATTTGCATTTACGTGTACAATTTGGAATAAACTAGAAATATTTCCGAAAACTATGAATTTGTAACGAATATTTCCAAACGAAGCGATATAGAAACACTAGCATTAGTAAAGGGTATTTGTATTCAAGACGTACAAACCGATAAATTGCTGTCGCAAACGAAACAATTAAAGCGAAGGAAAATCGGCGTGTAATCTATTTCGTGTCAAGTTGCAACTGAAACTTTAATTGGAATGCTTGGTAACATAATATGTGTGGCCCACTACGTGAATAGTATCATTGAACGGAACTGAAGCGATATTTGTATTCAAGACGTACAAACCGATAAATTGCTGTCGCAAACGAAACAATTAAAGCGAAGGAAAATCGGCGTGTAATCTATTTCGTGGTATCAGGATAAAAATACAAAAGCAATGTCAATCATGGGAGTAAAGTTAACATTTTTTAACGCGAAACTGGACCATACTCATTTCGAGAAACGTGATCTCACGTTCCTCGCAATATTAATATGCCTGTTTAACTTACGTAAGGGCCATATGATAATAACTGAAGTAGAAGTAACTGCAGGTGAATTATGGAAAAGGAGTACTCACGATTTTCCACCTTCATTTCACCATAAATGGCAACAACTGGGTTCCATATGTGCATACAAGAAAAGTATCGAATAGTTACGTGCACGTCGCGAAAATATTTCGAAGCGGAAATGGTTAATAACCATGAACGTGACCCTGAAGGCAACGGCGTGCCGAGTGGACCATCATTGGGAACCGATGGGCGAGGATCGTTAGAATAGAAAAGCGTGACCGGCGCGCGAGTGGGGCCTATCTTCTTCTCCCGCCACTATGTCTCCCTCATACGTTTTGGTTTGTTCGGAAGCTGTGCACTCAGAAACGGGACGCGTCATCTCGGCCTATACAAGCGGCTTTGGCGCTTGAAAAGCAGATGCACGGGTCTCGCGACCTTGCTATTACATGGTTATAATATGTCCGTTATTGGATTACTATTATGCCACAGGTTCTTCCATTTATGGAGTACACGTCCTTTATTGGATCGCTTTGTGCTATAAATTCTTTTATTTAATGAGTACCATACAGTAGTGCGGCACGCGATACCTACCAGTAATGTTTGGCAGACGACACAATTGAAGTTAAGCTGCGTTTAAATTGCATGAAGTATGTGGTATTACTAGAATAAGGCTAGTCCTTGCAAATCAGAAGCAGTAGTAAAACTTTGCAGCAAAAAATAGAAAGTTTTCCTCACATTCGCAGAATCTGTAATCAAATTGCGCCGTAATTGCATGAAATTTGTGATATTACTAAAACAAAGGGTTTCTGTGCAGTTATAAAGAAGTAGTAAATCTTCGCCCAAAAATCGCATATTTTCTAAAAATTCGCAGGCACCGCGATCAAGCAACACTGCAATTGCTAGAAATGTGTGACACTACTAGAATAGTGCTACTATGTGCAGTTCGGGCACAGTAAAAAATCTTCACAGCAAGAAAGCCTATTATTCTATATGTTCGCTGAAACCGTAATCAAACAGCGTTGCAAATGCATGAAAGATATGTTATTCGCTGAATAACATTATTCTATGCACTTTCGCGTATTTCTGCAGCAGCAGCAAGAATACATCACAAAAAATCGAAAATTTTCTTAAAAATCGCCGAAGCAGCTCTCCAACTGCGCTGAAAGGCACGAATTTGTGTTATTCGGTGAATAACATTATTCATGCGGCAAATGCTGAAGAAGGTAGGTGAGCAGGGAGTATGTTAATACATTGGCTGCATAATTATGTTGATAGCTATAATCAGTAGCGTACAGTCAATTGTTTATATCTCCAGCTACAAATGATATATCTTTTAATCAGACTAGAATCTCTACAGAAATAAAATCGTCAGTGAATAGATCCTTCCAACGGCTATAGTTCTGTATTGGTGACTATACTTAGTACTGTAAAGTCAACTGTCAAGCGCTGCAGACACAATTCATCTACGCATTGCTTATTATACAGCAGATCTGGGATTTAGGTAATCATTGTATAAATCTGTCCGTCGGATATATTTCTGTACAGATGGCTAAGCTCAGTAGTGTGTTCACATTTGTCAACGTCCCTATCAACAATTGCTCTATCCATTCAATATCCTAGAGTTTCTGAACAACTAAGGGCATCACGGAATTAATTAATCCATTTGCTATAGTATTTCGTAGATTGGTATCCTCTGTAATGTATATCCATATGCCAGTATCACTAGCGGTAATTGATCTCTCCATTTATATTTCCATAAATGGTGTACTGATTTGATGACCAGGGAGTAGATTAATCCAATGAATATGGTACCGCGTTGATAGATGTAATCACATATGTATCGTCACTTCCTAATATCCCTTGCTGTAATCGATTTATCCATTTGTCATTCAAGAGTTATTAAAGATCTCAGATGATTAGCGAATTGAATAGTCCAAAGAAGATAGCACTGCGTAGATAGCCACACTCAGTATTGCACTGTGAATCATACATGTCTGAAGTGATAGTTGACCTATCCAATTGCTGTAGAATTCAAATCATCCGTGCATAGATTATTCCAACGGATATGGCCATGTGTTGGTATCTGTTCCATGTATCGTATTGTCAATTGGATATATCTCTAGCAATAATTGAGCTATGGTTTGGTGATACCCGAATTGCTATAGAATTTACGTTACCAGGGTTTTGATTAATCCAATGGCTACAGTACAGTGATGGTGGCTGTTCTCAGCCCTGCATTGAATGCTGTGAATATTCAAAACTATAACTGATCTAACAATTGATACATATGGAATTGCAATACATCTCAGGTGAACGGAGGGTGGGTTAATGCGACAGCTGTAGGACTCTGCAGATGGCTCATCACAGTACTGCATTGAAGTACTCAGGCTGTAGAATTATGTAGACGCCTATACTCAGTATAGTATTGACATACGTCAATATTTCCAGCGAAAATTGCTCTATCCGTTGATCATTCTTTAGTTGCTACAGTGTTTAAATCATCAATGAATGGATTAGTCTACCGGCTAATGTTCTCTGTTTGTGATGTACTAAGTACCATACTGCCAATTGTATATATCTACAGCCATAACTGTACTACACGTTGATAATTCTATGTTTGATGTGGAAAATAAATCATTGGCGAACAGATAAATTCAAGGGCTGCAGTGCCTTGTCGGTGAATGTTCTATAACCGTACTGCTAACTGCTATTGCCATATCTAACCTACAAATTGACAATTCTAGGATTGCTGGGAATACAGTCGTCAGTGAATAAATTTATAAAACGGCTACACTACCGTGATGATAGCTACACTCAGTAATCTGGTGTTAGTTGTTAATATCTAGAAAGATAATCTGTCTGTCCCTTTAGTGTTGCTATAAAATTAAGTCATGAGTCAGCGGATTAATCATGCGGGTATAGTGCTCTGTTCGAAGATGTACTAGTCACCGTAGTCACAGCTGTAAGTAATACTAGATATAATTGACGTATACATATATTATTCTAGTTTTGCGGCGGCTTTCCAACCCTTAGTGAACAGATTAATCCAACAGTCACATTCCTGAGATGATGGCTGTGCAGTGTACCTTGTTGACAGTTGTTATGTACTCGAGAAGTAGTGGATCTCTCTTCTGCCGTTCTAGAATTTTTATAGAATTCAAGACATCAGTGAGCAGATTAATCAAGCGGTTACAGTGAATTCAAGACATCAGTGAGCAGATTAATCAAGCGGTTACAGTGTTCTGATATTGCGTGTACTAAGCATCGTACCGTCAACCGTAGATGTCTCTAGCCATACCAGATATACGCTGATTATTCCAGAATTGCTGGGAATTTGATCATCAGTGAGCACATTTGTACAACGGCTACATCATTGTCATGTTACCTATACTCAGCACTGAGTTGTTAGTTGTTAATATCTCAGGAGATAATGGACAACCCTTTTGTTTTTCGACAACAGGTATGGAATTTCAGCCATCAGCGAGCATATTACTCTAAGAGTTATACCGCTGCGTTGATGGCAACACGCGGCACTGCATTGCTGTTCGTCAAAGTCACTACTGATATTCGAAGTATCCATTGGTGATTCTAACGTGATATGGTGACAGAATCATTAGTCAACTGATTAACCTTCTGTTACATTGTTCTGTCCGTGGGTGAAATAAGCACCGTACTGACAACCGTAAACGTCTCAAGGCATAAGTAATTTATGCATTCACTATTGCAGAACAGCAGAGGAGTTTCAGTCATCAGTGAACAAACTAATCCAACTCCTGCAGTACTATCACGGTGGCTGGACTCAGTACTCTGTTAGCAATGGTTAATATCTCGAGCGATAATGGATCTGTTCCATGTCATTCTAGATTTGACGTAGGATTCCAACAGTCAGTGAAGGGATTAAGCCGCCAGACTCAGTGCTCTGTTGGTGGATGTACTTAGTGCCGTGCTGCCAATTGTAAATGTCTGTAGCCATAACTGTACCATACACTGATTATTCTAGAATTGCTGCGGAACTTAGGTCATCAGTGAACAAATTACTCTAACTGCCACAGTAATATGACGATGACAGCACGCAGTAATGTGTTTAGAATTGTTTACATCTCGAGCCATAATGTATCTGGCTTTTGTCATACTAGAATTGCTTGAGAACTTAATCAGCATGAGACATTTCGATCAAGCGGCTACACTGCACTGTTAACGGCATTACCCAGTGGTTTACAGATATTTCTCAGTGTCTCCTGCGACAAATTGCTCTGTCCAATGATTATTTCCATTTGCTTTGGAATCTAAGTTGCCAGTGAACAGATTAATCCAACGGCGGCAGGGCTCTTCTGGATGTACCAAACAGCGTACTGTGAACAGTAAATGTCTGCAGGCATAACTGTGCTATACATTGATTGTTCTCGATTTCTGGAGCTTAAATCGTCAGCGAAAAAGTTAATCTAACGGCCGCAGTACTATGATAATGGATGTCCTCAGTATTCTGTTGTCAATTGTTAACGTATGAAGGGATAATGGATATTATCACAGTCATTCTACAACTGCTATAAAGTCTGAACCAACGTTGGACATGTAAATACAACGGTTACACAGCTCTGCTGCTGGGTGTCCTGAGCACCGTACTGTCTATTGATGGTTTCTCTACCCATGATCGTACTATACATGGGTTCTCTAGTATTGCTTTGGGAGTTACATATTCTGTGAACAAGACAGTCCAACGTCTACAGTACTGTGATAATATCTGTACTCAGTACTGTGTTGTCGACTGTCTATGTCTCGAGGAGTAGTGGATCTTCATTTTTCCTTCTAGAATGCTGTAGAACGCACATCATCAGCGAGCGGATTAATTCAACGGAAACTGTGCTCTGCTGGCAGATGTACTGTGCAGCGCGCTATCAATTGGAAATATGTCAAGCTATAACAGTCCTGTACATTCCATATTCGGAATTGCTTGGTATTTATACCATTAGTGGACAAAGTAGTCCAAACCCTACATTACAGTGATAACGCTTCTACACAGAACTCTGTTTTCAATTGAGAGTGTCACCAGGTATAATGCATATGAATTATGTATTTGTAGAATTGCTGTGGCGTTTCAATCGTCATTCGCCAGGTTAAACCAACGGCAACAGTGCTGTGTTTGTAGCTCTACTAGTTACCGGGCCGCCAATTGTAAATATCCCTAGCCATTAACGCACTATGCATAGCTAATTCTATAATAACTTTGTAATTTACATTATTCGGGACAAATTATCCCATCGCCTACAGTAACGCGGAGATGGCTGCACTCGTTGCTGTATTGATAATAGCTAATGTCTCGTGGGGAATGGATACATTTTTTCATTATAGGTGTGTTATCGAATTTAAATCATCACTGAGCAGATTAATACAACGGCTAGAGTGCATTGTTGGTAGATATACTATGTGCCCTTCTGTCAATTTTAAATTGCTGTGGAATTAAATATTAACTGAATAGATATATTCAATGGCGATATTAATGCGTAGGTGGATATACTTTCGATAAGGTAGCAGCACCTAATACTGTATTCTCCACTTTGAATATCTGTAGCGACAGTTGGTGTAGCCATTGATGATTCTTGACTTGCTATGAAGTGTAAACTGTCAGTGTATATGTTGGTGCAATGGATATGGTGCGGCGTAGGTGCCTATACTGAGTACTGTTTTGTTGAACATTATCATCTGCAGTAATAATTGGTCTACCCACTCATCATTCTAGAATTGCTATAGAATTAAGGATATCAGCGTGTACATTAATCCAATGGCTATAGTACTGCGTAGGTACAAATCCTCAGAAATGTATTGTTCGATGCTAGTATCTCCAGCTATAATTGACATATCCAATAATTCTTGGATCACTGATATAGGATATAGATGATCAGAGCATACATTAAACCAATGACTACAGTACTTTGTGGACGAACATAACCTGTACGGTAGTGCAAATTCTGATACCACCATCGAAAATTGATCTTTCCATTGGTCATTCGAGAACTGCTATAGAATTTATGTGATCAGTGAAAAAATTTTTCCAATGGCTGTAGCGCTTTGCTAAGGGATAAACTTAGTAGTGTATTGTCAATGGGAAATATGTCGAGGGATGATTGATACGCACACTGATATTTCTAAAGCTGATGTGGGATAAGAGTCATAACTGCATAGATTATCACAAGTGCTTTAGTGTTCTGTAGCCGGCTTTACTCATGATCATTCTAGAACTGCAATGGAATTTCAATGTTCAGTGAATAGATTAATGCAATACCTACGGCACAATGAAGATGGTTATACTCTGCACCATATGGTCAATTGTCAGTTTTCTAGGTGATAATTGGTATATCCGCTGGTTCTTCTAGAATTTCTATAGCATTCAAATGATCAATGAATACGATAATTGAATTGCATTCGTACTGTATTTATGGCTGTACACGAGACTGTATTGTCAATAGCTGACGCCACTTGTGATAATTGTTCTATCCATTTATCATTCTATAGTTGCTGTCAAATTTATGTCCCCTCTAAGCAGATTTATCACATGACACTTACAGTACGGAGGCTGCTATACTCGGTACGGTATTATCGACTGTCAGTTTCTCTATAAATAGTTGATGCAATCATTCATCATTGTAGAATAGCTGTAATACTAGTATCATCTACTGATAGATTAACGCAATTGCAATGGCACTGAGAAGATTTCAACTCTCAGTACCGTATAGTCACTTGATAATATATGCAGCGATATTTGCAATGTCAACTGGTCATTATAAAGTAGCTGTGGAAATTGTATCTGGATTGAGTATATTTATTCAATGGCTACAGGAACGTGTAGATGGCTATACTGAGTAACGTGTTGTTAATTATTAACTTCTCTAGCAGTGATTTATCAGGCAATTGATCGTTCAATTATTTATTGCTGAATTTATATGCTCATTGAATAGGTTACTCAAATGGCAATGGTACAGTAATGGTTGCAACGCTCAGCACTTTATCTTCAATTGTTAGCATCGCTGGCGGTAATTGATGCGTCCCTTGACCACTCCTAAAGTGCTACACAACTTAGAAGGGAAGTGTGTAGGATTATAAAATGGATATATAACTTTGTAGGCATATATCCCCACTTCTGTATTGCCAATTGTTGATGTCTCTGGAGATAAAGTATTTACCCCTTCGTCATCCCATCGTCGTCATAGAATTTGGATGACCAGTAAATAGATCACACCAATGCAAATAATACTGAATAGATGGGTACAGCCAGTACTGTATATTCAATTGCTATACCTCCAGCCGTAATAGATATATGCTTTGATCATTCTGGAATTGCTGTGGTATTTAATGACCAGCGGATAGGTTAATTCAATCGCAATGATGCTATTGATTTGTATTTAGCGCCAATGTATACTCTGCTGCGCTCTGCTGCATTTTTGTGCACACTGCAATGCTCCGCTCTGGGTAGGAATGCGAAGGTAGCTTTTATAATGTTACGTCGTATTAGGCGAGTACATGGGTCTGCTTTATTCGCTGCGATACATTGGTCCTCGTCGCTTTACTATGCACTGCTCTCCTCCGCTGCGCTACGTTTCGCACGGATATGCTCCACTGTGGCAGGTTTGGGATGTGCCACTGTGGATAATGATAGGGCATGTATCCGTGCGATGCGCAGCCACCAATGGTTTTCGGCTCTTTAGTCTTCTGTGCTACGCCCTGCTGCCCTCAACTGCACTATGTCGTGCTCAACTATGAGTTGGCAAGGGCACGCAGGCAAGGGATTGGAGTCTGTGCCTTAAGCTAGCATTATCTGGTATTTTGCGCACTACAGTTCTCACCTGCTATCCGCGTCGCTTTCCTGCGTTCTGCTGACCCCACCTGCAGTCAGGTCACGGAAAGTTGTGTGCGTCAGGCTAGAGTATGACGAGCTTGTATTCGTTCGGCTAGTATAATTTCGGATCATGTGTTTTTCGCGGCTATTCAATGAATTCTGCGATTCGCTGAGGCCTGCTTCGCTTTCCAACGCTCTGCCTTGCACTGCTGCCGTTGGGCTTTATTGCGTCAGGGTAGTATATGTTTGGATAGGTTATATTGTCTGTGGTTAGAAACTTATGTTATTGGCTACCCTTCTGGGTATACGGCGCTTCATTGATAATGAAGGAATCTGTGCTGTTTGCAGCTGTTCGTTGGTATTTGAAGAATTACTGGGCTCCGCTGTGACCTCCTCCGCCCTGGAGCGCCCTCCTGCCCTCAGATGCGCACTGCTGCTCTCTGTTCCGTTTGCGTTTCTATCCAATGCGGTGTCAGGCATAGAAGTGCTGTGCTGTTGTACCGGCGCTGCTCGGAGTGAATGAGCAGTAGCGCGCTGTGCTGTGCTGTGCTATACGGTTACATTCGGTGCTATTTATTACCGTGCATTTCTGTGCTACTTCCTGCATCGCGCTGCTGTGGTGGTAGTGCTTAAAAGTTTCATTCATAAATAATCGATGTTGTCTATTTCCATCCAGATGCGCCATGCAATCCAGATGATGCCTGTGAACGGCGGAGGCAGTAACAGCGAGCAAAAATTCAACGGCTCATTCCGAAGGAGCAGCAGACCCCGCACAATGCACATCCATCTTATTCTCTTGAATATGAATAAGCTTGTTAGCATGTAGTTCCAGCGATCGCACTGCAAATGTCGTTTTTGTGTGAGCTTCGATCTTGTGATACTACCCGCAATAGGAAATCAAAAATTGCTATCGGAAGGGTAAAATTTTATATGATAGTTGAGTTAGGAATGGACGATAATTAATGCAAAGTTCCATCAAACTCTTGATGACAATTCCCTTAATGCGCCGGTCAAAGGAAATTGCATAAAAATAATTCCCTTATACGTAGGTAGGGAAATTAGTGTAATTCTACAGAGAAAAAGTAGACATGCAGTTAAGAAAAGGAGAACAACACCTGAACCAAAATACCACTCTCTACTGTAATCGTCATTGTTCAAGCGTATAGGCAATGATAATAGCGTTTAATATGATAATTGATCATACACATAGCATTTACCAATTGGCAGATTTCAGTCATCCTTCTAATCAAGTTAAATAATTAATTCATTAATCTCATTACAAAGCTCGGCAGTATGCACTTCTTCCGATATAGAAATTGTGCTCGTATTTTTCAAGTGGCACATGCGTGGGGCAGTTCAAATTGAGACACATACCTTCTATATTCCCGTGGTTTGCAAACATGACGAGGATGGTCTGCTACATTAAGTGACCCTATTAATTAACAAAGTATTCCTAATATTATTGCGTAATGCTTATATAACTCGTCCCTAAAATCTAAAGCATTACAAGCCCACAAGCTAATCGCAAACTTCATCACTCCTTTCAGGCTTAACCCTTCCCACTCAGCTACTGCATAAGAATTGCACTCTTCCTCCTTGCACTCGATTCTGTAGAAAAAGGATCCCTACTCCACATTCCTGATGGTCAAGATGAAAATAGTGGAGAAATGGGGGAGGGGGTGGGGAGACGGTGAGCGCACACATCGTTCTCTTTTTATCCGAGCACCTTCCATTCAGCCTCGACTGCTAGCATCCACTCTCATCGTCTTAATCCGTTAAACCGCTCGTCGTTCCTTTATGCGTCTTCCTAGCGTCTTGATTATATCCCTTTGACCTCGTAATATCCACAACCCCTCAATTAATTCAATTAATTAGTACTTAATGGACACGTCTTGATCTACGTTTTCCATTGCCATCGTGACGCAGCCACCGAAGAACTACAACGGATTCGGGAAACTGGTAGGCATGTGAAAACCGCATGGCGGTCAAATCTTGTACTTGTCTTAACGAATCACTTTGTTCCGGGCTGCGTTTGTTGAAACATGGGGAGGCAGTAGTCATGACTTGGGACGGACGTTATCGCATAGTAGGCGACAAAATAACAGAGCAGCCTGCAGTTTTCTGTGTTCCTTATACTGAAATTCATTGTACACACATGCCACACACCTATTCGCTTAGTGTCTTCACCCTTTAGCACCGCAAACGGGTATTAATTATAATCTGCATTCCTTCTTACAAATTATACCGGTTTATGTGAAAAATGGCGGCAATGCAATGGTGCGTGGCAAATGTGTCAAGGAAAAGGCAGAACAATGGGTATAAGATTTTTAAAATGCTCTCTTCTAACGTCTTCTACACTTTAATGTGTTGACTCCAAATCTAGGTGCAAATACTGGTTGCCATGTCACGTTTCTGAAAGAAATAAATAAGAGGAATTGCTCCTTACTGTTTTCATTTTTATACATACATAGCATTCTGAAAGTAGTCACTGTTTTTTCAAAGTTTTTATCAATTGCCCTGTGTAAAGGTAACGTTCCCCCTGCAATCAGAATTGTCTGTAACCAAAAATAATTTCTTTCTACTGAGAAGTATCGCTCTGAAGTTGTTGGAAAAGCACTCAAATTATAGACAGGACTATCGTCTTGTCGCATAAGGTAGATATTGCTGCTATTTCATCAAGTATTTCTCCTTTCTTTGTGCCCAAAGTGGAAGTTTATGCGTAGATGTAGAGTGGGAGTTGTGTCAACTCCGAGTTATCACTACTTTCCTTCTACATACGTGTCCTATGTGTAACTTCGTCTCTCGTTTTTTCTGATATAAGTATTTACATGTAGGTAAATGATTGAATTAAGGCTAATTTGCTGTGTATATTCCCGCTTAAGTGGTATTCAGTTCTACTTCAATTTGTATGTACAGAGTTTTCAGGGAGAAGTGGATTTGTAAATGTGACGCAGAAATATCTTCGTGGTAACAAATGATTTAGTTAATGCCTTTGAATGATATTTCTCCGTATTACTAAATGCATTAGTTGACATAGACAACATTTTAGATTCTCTTGAAGGTGAAGTGAATAGCTAAGATTAGACTTGAATAATATGGTACGTAGATTTATATGAAATGTTGAGGACTATGGATTTCCATTATGCAAAAATAAACGTAAAGGATTAGTTATTTACTAAATGTCGTTGAAAACTGTATTTCTCTGTTTCTTTCATTAGATCAGAATTTTGTGGTGTTATCCAACTTAATTCCGAGGTGACAGTTTGTATTTATCCTAAGATATATTCATCGGTAATGTACTACTCGCAGATAGCTATATTGCGTGCTTTAGTATACAATAAGCGTACTTCTCTTCCTTTTTAATCTATTTCCAATAATTTCTGAATATTGCATATTGCCTTATTCCAGTCGTCACTTCAAAATGTCTGTCCCTATGACATCACACCGGAATCGATTGACTTCACATAATAAACCACAACTATTATATTATCAAGCAACGTTAACGGTGGAGAGTCTCTTTCAATATATAGAAGAATAAAAATTAAAGTCTTTGCTGCAACGAATATCAAAGTCATAAAGCCACCTGCTGTATCGTGTATCTAATTTCGGATACAGATTCAGAGCTCCGACACACGATTTACGCCAGGTAATAGAAAGGAAAGTAATTCTAGTATGATAGAACGATCACGGTGCAGAGATTTGTGCAATGAAGTTTTTTGCCATAGTAGTCGTGGTGGGTTGATCGAAATAAAAATGCAGCCAAGTGGACCGGCGTGGAGAATGAAAAGCGAATGCTATTGAAGTATCAGCTACACCAGTCACATAGTATTGGTCCACCTGCGCCAACGACTGCGCTCGTTCCTTCCATTCCCCTGTTTATATATATGCGTGTGTATGACATTCTTCATTCTTCCGAAACACCGTCCACTGTCTTCAGTCCTCCCTTTTCTCCCAGACATTTTTCCATTTGCAACCACATGGCCATGGCAGGTACGCGTGACGGAGGTCCACCAGAAGGACTCACGAGTAGCGGCGTGTACATGCATACTCGCGAAAGGGTGGAATGTCTCTTCCGCCTTCACTTGCAAGGATTTCAAAATACGTAGGCGTTAATTCGTATTTGGTTACGAATCGCTTGTAAGTGCTGCTGGTAGATGTGACAATGTGGAAAATTATTTTTGCGCCATTAGGAGCAGTCCTTTATGTAGATACCTTCGGAATATTCTAGAGCAAAGAAAATTCTGTATAGTACAGCAACTAGTATGGCATAAATCGTTTCGATTAGGCTATGCGTTTTAGAAAAGGAAGCTTGACAGAATTAGTATAGTGAGTTTAGCACATATATATGGACTTGAAGTTCATATTGGTATTCTGGAGACAGGAGGAGTGGAATGAGAAGTGATGTGAAAATGGTAATATTGCTTATTATTTCCTTACAATATATTATTGCGTGCTTACTACGTATAACAAACTAACGCATCGTCTCGTTTATAATATGACACAACGTATAAAGTTTCTTAAGACCTTTGTTATACTGGGGTGAATGATGGACCACTGTCCTCCGAAGATAATTCAATCTGGAGGTTTAGAATTCAAATTTATGTCAAGCGATGCGGTTTTATGTGAATTAACTGGAAATGGTTAGTAGTAGTTGTGAATATTACCCTCTGCGATTCATATTCTTCATAGGTTTAGCCAATAAATTGATATTTTGTGATGATGAACCTCGCGACTACACCTAAGTGTAGAAGCATATATTCCGTAGGAGGGCGTGAATCAAATTCTATGATGCAAATTCTATCTCGCTACAAACAAGATGAATCATACATGACGAAAGTAATATTTCATGACGCCTTAATGACGTTATGGACGATTTAACGTATCCTAACAATATTCCAAAGTATTTAGAATAAATGTATCTCAAACGTGCATTAAATTTATATTTCTTCTTATTACTATTGGCGTAGAAGCATAGGGTTCGTATACGAAGTAATGAATTCCTCTGCTTAGAAGTGAAACTAAATTGATTCTAAAATTAATTAAGTGAAACTTTGCTAACTCCCGTGAACTTAGAATTCACTCGATGCTTAAATAGTAGCAGATTTTCTTACAAATATATGGCAATCGTTTACATAACCATGCCCAATAAGTGCAGCTCACTTTTTCTTCGCAGATAGTAATGCGATTCTCGTGTAAGTGCAGATTGCGTGTGAAACGTTAAAGCGATTATTCCATTGAGTCTGTAACTTATTCGATATCCTATTCTTGCCAGAATTCGTTTAGAACATGCCATCAAATACGCACAAATATACTCGATACAACGAACTCAAGGTATTGTAAAATAAATTGTCGTAAACGTAACTATTTTAAAGGAAATAAGAGCTTTATACCTTAAAAAGAGCAGAAACAGCGAATTTGATACATTCCTTACAATAATCGTTATAACAGCGCATATAAGCGCTTCTGAAAAATTGGAGCAGAATTTTGAACCATCACCAAACGGAAATTTCCAGTCAATTGGCCAAAGCGTACGTCAAGATTCTAAACAATTTCCTACCAAAGATTACCAACAAATTCTTCGCGATATTCGGCGATGTTACAAGCAAACATTTATCAAAAGACCCCACTGAAGTCACCAAATGTCTCGTTAAAATCATAGCCATTGGAAGTAAAATAGGTCCTGGGAGAAAATCCTCCGTGACTCAGCGGTCTAGGAAACGCTCTCTGGGCACTGCCTAATTACTCTCGTCGAAAGTGCACATGGTAGACGTTTTTAGACGTAGCACGGGCCGGGTGCACGTCGTTCAAGCCACACCTGACAAGTCCGGCTACATCAGTACGCCGCAGAAAGAAAGCAAGTAGCACGAGAGTGGAAAAAGGAAGAGAGGAGGAGGATCCAGCGAGTGGCGTCTGCGCGGAGCGACGGATATGTTTATATATACCGGTGAACTTCGGCTATTTTTGGCCGACACCGTGACCCACGTAAGCAAGGACGCACACCAACGGGTATTACGCTTCATCCACATCCCGTCCACTCTAAGAGTCGTTCCGAGCCTGTACGTCATCTACCGGTTATCTCCAGATACTTTGGGGTAGAATTCTCGATCGATTTGTTATGGCGGAAGTTGTCACGGTCATAAATACAGCGATGTCGAAAGATAGGAAATGTGAAATTTTAGAAGGAAAGCTGGAAGATGGGGCGGGGATCCCTTTGGTATCTGAGAAATTTGGGGAGGGTCATGATACCGCGTCACTGCGGATGTTAAGGACTGTATCAAACATGACAAGGCATGTGGAGTGGTTAGGAATGTATCAGATAATTATTCCTCAGCCACTATAGCAAGCAAATGGTGGACGTACTTCAGTCAAACTATTTTAGAGAGCATGTTTGTTGCAAATGAGGAGCATTCATTTTGTAATCAAGGGCCTTGGGCACCTCTTGCTTACCAAACATACATTCGCCTCTGTTCCTCATTCGTGGAAGAGTATATCTGCGCAAACCCTCTGTTTCCTCACATTGTCACTGCTGTGTACCAAGTTTTACTTCGCTTGTATCTTTTATCCTCGAGCGCCCCGCGGCGATTGTTGCAAGCTTTGAAATATCTTGTTTAGAAACTGACATTAATTTGAATGTAGGTTTCATTTCACCAAAGATCCGAGGGATAGTTTGGCTGAGAATACGAGAAAGGTATCTGTGATTGCTGTACATAGATTTAAGGATGACAAGGATACAGTATATATATGTTTGCTTAGAAATTTGGAATTGCTAGCTGATTAAAATACATTGTTAACATTAGAACCATGAACCTATAACGCGTACCTAGATATCATATACATCATTGACGGCAATTAACCATTTGCGCTCTACGACTTTTAGGCCAAAGAAGGATAGGAGTTCAATGAATCTCCGACACAAGGCCGAGTATAATCTTCGGAGCAGGAATAAGAAATCGTATGGTAATTGGCACGTAGTGCTATTTGATTTCAATACCTCGCACACAGTTGCATTATCTGGACTTTGACATATCAATGAATATCTATCTTCAAAGTTTTGCCAAATGGCGACTGAAGTGCGCCTCTCGAGCGCAAAGGGTTAAATCGGTACACTGAAATTAGAAAGCACGGATAATTACGATCACGATCGAATAAGTTTTGAGGTTAGTACAGCGATTTAACGGAGTTAATATTGACTGGCAACAACAACATAAATATGTGAGAGTGACAATAAAGTTACGAATTATTTCTCGGCTTACTGCAACTCTCAACACAGTATTGCAATATTACAACCATGTTCGACTTCGACACTTAACTTCATAACTCGACCAAATGACAATTAGCTTCTGCTTCAACTAAAGTTTAACATAACCATATATGATCATACTAATTGTCCGACGCAATACCCACGGATTCCCCGATTGACCTGAGCTTTGTATACTCCACACTCGTTCTCCCAGTAACCTTCGAAAACCTACGTGTGCATGAAGGAAAATGTGCGATACTACGTTTATTTTGCAATAAGCGACTGCATACTCTCGGTAATTACGAAGAATGTGCATTTAAAGCAAGTCATTCCGTCCCCTTTGGTAGTTCTATTGTTTATGTGATTTCCATGGTTCGTGTCATTGGTGACTTATTTGTGGAGACTGCAGGGTGTGAGCGTTTTTGACGAAGTATATCAGGTAACTACTTTATAAATTTAAATCCCTAGAAATTATTTGTCTTGTCAGATTCAGCGAAGGATTAGGAAAAATATCATGAGGCATATTGGGTAATTTGGGTAGGAACATGAATTGGAAGCAGAGGTTTCTTTGCCGCGATATACTGGGCACGAAGAAGTATTTAGAAATATATTAAATTTGTCTTAGCTGATTAATTCGAAAATATGCATGGAAGACGGTAAGAGGGTTGTTAAAATTCGTTTAATACGTTCACCGTAGAAATTTCTAATGCGGGCAGCTCTACGAAGCACGTATTTTGCCACACTAGTGTGGCAGAGGCTATGATGTATAATGCAGGTCCGTGTAAAGGTGTGATGAATACTTGTGCCATTGAAAATCTACGTTCATCAGCCTCCATAGGTTAGAAGGTGAAGGTGTGTGACGATGTTATACATAACATTTTCTGAAATCTATACAGGTCTATTAACAAAGGAATGCTCTAACTAAATTCGGTAAATGTCGAAACAGACTACAAAAGTCTGGATCTAGGTACAAGAGATGGAATTGAAATTCGTAGGTCGCGGTCCCAAACTTTAATAAGGGGATTGATGCGCGGTCTCCAACCATTGCAGGAATCGGCAATTCGTGTCATTGTTGTTTCTTCCGGCCTACCGCAATTGCCCTAAAGGAAGTGATAGTGTCTCGGAAATCGTCCTCGTTTATTGAAACAAGGGAGTGGAATACTTACATTAACTGAAGTCGTACTGGTGTCTCTGAGGTAATAGAAATTACGTCATACCAGCGAAGGCACAAGGATTGCATTACTCACAACTCACGAAGAATAAGTATCATGGAAATGTGCTTAATGCAACCTTCTTTATCAGGCGTCGCGGAAAAGCGGTTATTATCTGGCTCGCGACAACCCTTCCATTGCTGCAAGTACGGCACCGCGTAGACTAAAAGTACTAAGGGTACAGTCAGTATTAGGTTTGTGATTAGTGTATGTACCTGAAAATTGAATACTGTATACAATTATTTGAGGACTTAGTTCGAATAATGTAACTAATAGATTTAAATTTATAATACCAGTGTTAACCTAACACCTTGGTACCCTATCGCATAATAAGTTAAACAATGGATCACAATACTATGGATCATAAGTATTCGTTTCATAAACTATAAGCTACTTTTAAAATTCAAGGTGATATGCATCGTCGTAGTTTGCTAGTAATATACTATGAAATAAACACCATAACAGTCCCCGAAACCTAATTACAGCTATGTCTTTTATTGTTGACGTCCTTCTGATAAAAGTATAGGTGTGAAACGTATACCAAATATAATCTCTTAACCTACATTTCATTGGAATAGTTTCTGAACGCTTTATTACTTCGGAGCTCAAAAAGAACGTTTATAATTTCCAATAAATATATAATGTCGTAAATTTTATACGTAGCGTTTAGCTTGTCATTGTTTCCTTAAAATAGCTCATTGGAAAACGATACCAATTACCAGGATACACATCGCGGAGGTGGTTGCGCATCGAGACACGACGTGCGACATAATTGAGCAGCCTGCTGGCGAAATGTGTTTCAAGGGTATCTAATCTAACTTGCAGCAGAAGAAGTTAAAGTGAAGCTACTGACTCTTTATTACATTTCGTGTCTTACAAAAAGCGGTTCGGTTGCGGATATTGAAATTTATGCCTTACTGACCCAACGATAACACGCTACAACTCAACAGACTCTAATGTTTCTAAGTGCCCAACAATTTGTGGAACCGAGTATGAAAAACGCGAGCAGAAGAAAACTATGTTACAATCCGGACGGGCCTGAACGTGTCAGCGGTTATTCGAAGGACCGACTGGCATTCGAATCGTTTCACGGTGTACATGACTATCCGACTTGTGCAACACTATCGGGCCTAGACCTCCTCAGCCATCGCCGATCTCGCCATGACCCGGCCGTGGAACAAGGTATTCCCCGATACAATGGAAATCCCAGTGACGCTACGAGAGTCCAGTGAGGCCCTGCTGCCGGACAGATATTACCTGACCCTGCCCCAAGGTGTAGAGCTTAATCTTCCCAAGTGTTATGACTGTATACTCATGCCGGTACAACTAAAATTAAGGCTGCTGGAACCTCGCATTGCCTCCAGAAGGAATAGTGACACGAAGGCCATCCTGGAACGCGATGCATTGTGAGGTTGACTGTGGCTTGAAAGCTTGTCGGACACGAATCGTGACTATGACTTGCAGTACATGGAATTATCGAGTACACGGAAGTACGTCGCGTAGGCTTGTTGGTACTTAAGGACGATCGCGAATATCGGGAGAACAATTATGATCTATTTGGTAAACGAGATGTATAATAGGGAAAGGATGTGGAATAGTTGTGTTATCTCCAAGTTATGTGGCTAGCCTTTCTACATATATCACGCACGTGAGTCTTAGCCAAGTAATCTATCTTGAAACTATTTATAACGGCTTAGGTATAAACGCAAGTACCCCTCGTCGTCCAACATTGTGCTCTGTCTTGTAACTATTTGTTTCTAAACGCAGGCTTCCCCCGTCGTCCAACGTAGTCCTCCAGAATAAATCTTGAGGAACCTGAATGCTGAAAGGAGGATATAATAATTTAAATATAAAGCCAAAAGAAAAGAGGTTAGTTACCCTGAAGCAAATTGAGGCAAGTCGAAGGGAAACCGTAAGCGTTAACGAAATAGGAGGAATCATCCATCGATGAGACAGAAACAGCCCATCGATGAAGTAAACCCGATTTCGAGATAACAAACCAACGATGAAACGGGTGTGATGTATATGTGGAGTGGACAATTGCTATCTACCAGCCAGGAGATCTTGACAATGACCGCCATCCATCTCCACCTCACTACAACCCTACCCAGTGCCACCGCCAACCACTACGCCGACGAACACTTCGAAATCTTAGAAGACACAATAAAGACTTAAAAGCAAGGAATGAACTCGAGTTCAAACCAGCGAAATCAGATAATAAACCTATAAAGCAAATATATAGATTAGTCCTGTGAACGAACTGAATGGAGTGCGTAACGATGAGACATATTAAATACAACAGCGATATGTCTGAACCAAAACGAGACTATAAAACCGAAAAAAGTCTGTATAAGTATTTATTTACCAAATCCAGCTTTCCCAACTCTGACCCTCGGGAAGGTCGCCTAGGTACACCGGTGTTGTCCCGGATGTGCCTGGACCAGACACCGGGGTACCTAGACCGTGCTCCCCCCCGCAGGGATCTGAGAATTCGCGCGGTACCCCTTTTATACAAGCCCCAAACGGATTCAGAAATCGACCGAGGATTTTCGAATATTGCCGATTCCGCTAATAATAACTTTTTCTCCGTAATAGTCGATATTTCCTTACCTTTTTCTATTCTACTGTAAACTCATGATTCGGGTTATTTGTTATTAACAATATAAATTAAATGTAAACAATAAATTCAATAATTTTTACAGAACTATTATTAACACTTACGGGTGTTCTGAATTAATGAATTCTCTTGTACACATAGTCATGTCAAGTTAACCGTACTACTTTTTGTATGTATGTTCTTCAGTTTGAGCATGTATATTTCACCTCTTCATCAATAATGGTCATCACCATAATATTGCTTGTAGGTGGTTTCATTTTCAGAGGAATCTACGGAATATTCCATTGTGAAGCAGTCTCGTATTGTATAACATACATTTTGTAAAAGTCGGAGAATATTCATATGAATTATCCTCGTAGAGCTTTTTCCAACCTCTGACGGATATTTATAATCATTTAGGAACAAAACTAATTTTAACTAGAGACATTGACTAACTGGGGATACTATCATCCACCTTGTAAAACAAGATCGTACACCCTATTGTCCTTACTGCTTATTCTTGTATAAACACACTTCTTTAAATCTGAGGAGGATAGTGTAACTCAGTTTACGCATTCGTCTTTGATAAATTTAACTCTAAAGGAATTACGAAGTGGTTATCACCGATTTAAAAGGAAGTTATATTCCATTGGGCAGTGATACCTACATATATCTATTCCCTAATCAAATTCATTAAATCAGTGGTACGAGAAATTTGTAATTAAATTTTGTAAGTTTTTCTCGTTCTATTCATTTTTATCACAAGTTCATGCTCTGAGCAATTTGTATTTAACGGTAAACTTAATAATTCGTACATTCTTTGACCGCAAATTTAAAAGGCTGTTTAATAATTAAGTAGCAAATGCTACATTCCTATTGTTAGCCTATAATATTTGTAGCCCAGTACGCATATTATCATTATAAAGTTTTCATTGTTAGTCCTACTTGGAAGTAACGAAATATTCAAGGCAGTATATTTCGGTCCCGATACCACGTCTACCTCGTATACCTTTAAAATGTATATGCAATCACCCATCAATGTTTCCAATTAATTACCGATTCTGTTCATAGTCCACTGCCTAACTCACTCTATTAACACTAGTTATCTTATTTGCATAGTCAACATATAATATATTTAGACATACGTTTCACATATACTTATACACAGCGAAGGACCAACCACCACCATCCTGTTTCGCTCCAACCATTCACCACAAGTATTTCCAGTTTAACAAAGCTTCTCGACGTAGACACCACTCATACTACCCAATACTACTCTCTCGGTGCTATCCATTATAAAATCTCTTTTCTCCGCATTATCCCAAAAATTTCTCCGAAAGATATCTCATCTATTACTCTCAGAGGTCTTCCAATATACATTGTTATGTACATACCCAGATGACGCTCCATCGTTTATCCTGTTCTTGTTTCGTAACTTATCCTAGCAATTTAACCTGTCTACCATCTACTTAGCCATTGTCGTCGAAATAATTCCCTAGAAAGTGGACCGTTCTTCTTGCACACGCATAGTCGGGGCAGTATGGCGATACATCCTATCTGAAGGAGAAGCTTATCGTTGGTGGTCAAACTTGCGAGTCTGATAAGCCTTATCTTCTCTCTGTTGGATCAGGTCCACTTCGAACGATGTTGCTCGAACTCTTTCACGAGGTTGTCAGTCACACGCACGCTGGAGTCCTGGCCATAAGCCTGGATTCGAACCAGTACGTCAAGCCTCGTACGTCGAAAATACTTTCGACTCTGATAAATCCTATACAAGTCAAGCGGAACACGAAATCTCTGCACTCTAGTAGCGTCGCTATAAAGGGACAAATAATTTCCAGTTCGTTACTTGGTCTTTTTCTTTCAGAAGGTACAGGACGACAGAGCGTCTATCTATAACTTCCTTTGCGTCCTCATACAAAAGTGTAAGCCTTGAATAGCGTTTCACTATGATATCAGCACACCATGTTTATTCATTGGAAAATTAGGCAAGCATTCATGATACTGGATATGGCTATGGTGTTAATGGTGCAGTTGGCACACTCTTAGAAAATACGTGAACTAGAGGTCGCAGATTCTACGAGACGCAAATTATTGTAAAGTTTCCCGTGCAATTAGGGTATGCAGGTACTACGGGTTGAAGTCATGGTATGGGAAGTGAAGTGATTTCTATAACTAAAAAGCTTATATACCGTGGAATCTAATAAAACAAATCCTAGAACGGGTTGATGCCTAGTTTGAAAGGTACACGTATATTTAGTGCATATATGCACTAAAATATTAACGTAGGTTACAGAAACAGTATATAATTATAAAAATTCATAAGTCGCAGATATGTCGTTTCGAAAGTATGAGTGAAGATGGGGGTGAAATTAATCTATACATTTTACATTTGTTTACATATATCCTATTACACCCATCCTAGTTCCATCACTCATACAAATCATACTCATATCTTCAAAATCAGATATTTGCTCACTTTCTACAAGTTTCCTATTATATTCCCTTCCCTACATAATATTAAAATAATAATATAAGTATTTTTAATGGAAGAGTAATTCTTGAAATTATTCTCCACTTACTCTCACGAACAGTCTCTCAACACCCTGCACACCGCTTGCAAGACCAGACCAACGTCGTTGATCTGCAATTAGTTGTATGTCTTTATCTTCAGTAACCAGTTAAAATAGAAGCACGGAATAAGGCAGCACGACATGGAAGCACGGAGACATCATTAATTTCCCTTTTCGAAGCAAAATTTTCGTTTCCAGTATGTCTTGCGTTGCAGATATCTGATTGGGCTCTCTATATGTCGAATAATTATAAACGCTTTTAAAGTACACAGGATTAATTGTTATTGCTATCTTTGTAACTGACGAGGTTCAAACTTGTCTTACTGCCGGTATTTCAATGAGTTTTTTGCTGCATCTTTCTGTGTCTAATTCTGCACTCACTGCGTGCCTGTCCAAGTATCGCCACAAAATAGATTCAATCGATTCGTCGGCAGAATCCTCTACGTAGGTTTATGATTCGGTTAGAGTAAATGAGACGCAATAATGCATGTCGAGATTTCGACCTTCTAGCGACACTCTGTACCGAAGAATCGGTACAACTCTATCCTATTCACAGTCGAGCGAAGGATGGTATACGCATATGCATCCAGGGGTGTCATCGAAGTGACTCCTGATCGCAGTGGTCGATTCTGCGTGGACAGGTAAAACGAGAATGTGGAATAAAATGTATAATAAAATGCGCTTTTTACTCCTTTTTTCGTTTTTGAATGCCGGACGTTTAAAAGGTCATGGATTCGGTAGTAGTTATACGCGCTGTGAAGTCTCAATTTTGTTTCTGCTTTAGAGTTATACGGCAGTTAGCCATTGAGTTTTAGAGTTCCGTACTTAGACGTTGCTTGTCTTACTAATAACTTAATGGAAATGGTTGGGACATTTATATTGATGTAACTGTGCCACGTGCTTTTTCGTTTTTGTTAGATACTCTCGGCTATTTGTCCTTCAGCGGTGGATTCGATACGTAAAATAGATATGCATAAATTTCTGCGAGCGTCCCTTGTTTAATGTTGGTGCTTCTAGGCTGCAACGTACGTCTGCATAAAGTATACATATTGCATGAAGCAATTCAATAAGAGGGTATGGAGAATCCTTCTCTTAACATAATGATAAATATCAACAAGAATTTTGATGTAATAGGTGTGTTCTTTAAATAACTATGAAAACAGGAAGTCAGGAGTTCGTTACTTTAACGGATTTGGTATTACTGACGTTAAGTTTTATTTTACATAATACGAATTTAGGACATAGAATTGACAGACGGGTATTATATAAATGTATGGTAAGCTTTGTATTGAGGTATAGATAATTTCGTATGTCGATAATATTTTATTCCAGCATTATTTGGTAGTGTGAATCATTCTTAGTTATCTATCATGTTCAAAAGTATCAGGCCTTTAAGAGCAGCAAGCTTATCCGCGATGCTTTTATAGAAACCATTGGTACTATAATTTCAATGTGTATATGCACCATTCGACTTCTTCACTTCGCATTTTTAGTACTTTCTGCGAGGAACGTCTTGTTACAATAAACGCTTTTCGTGATACAACAGATGTGAAGGTATCACGAGAAGGGAAATGTCCAGAAATATACATTCTCCTTGATTTTCTGAATTTGACAGCTCTACTGCTTAAAATAGGATGTTCTAATACCTTGCCGTAACATAATTAGTATTCTCATATTGTAAAACTTCATTAATGTCTTATGCTGTTATGGGTAACAACAAGGATTGAAAAAACTAGAATCAGCCTACTTAGTTCAAAGATATATGTTTGTAAAAAATAGAATTCTAAACCCGTTACACCGAATGAAATTGCTCCTAATTTACAATATCCCACGCATATAATACGTCAAAGACACATATTGAACTTCTAAATTAAATGTAAAGGCGTAAAGTTGATACGCAATGTATTAAATTTTAATTCTGCTTTCCTGTGAAAAACGGCTCATAATATTCTCCTCCTCTCTACATTCATAATGAAAATAACACATTTTACCTTGAATAATAGCCAGTATGAAATGCTTTCATCAAATTTGGAATTTAACATTTTCACAGCACGTGATATTCGATAGAAATGCAAGAGTGTTATTACAACAAGTCTATCTGCAATATGTTGATTCCCTGGTTATTGCAGTCCGTTATAGTCAATTTTCGTTCTTGAGTCCTTAATATATTAATCAGTACATTGGTACATTGTTGGCAGTCGGCTAAATATAATTCTTGGAGCTATTGATGGATATTAGTAAAGATGTGTAGCAGAGACTACAGCTATAGTAATGGCAAAATTAACTTATGCTGAAGGTAGTGAAAATGTTGCACAGATTATGTATCTGAACCTTTGTTCCTCTGGCATTGATAGTATGGAACAGGATTTTCCATATGGAACGCGATTTCATTAAATTAATAATAATACATTTAATAGTAACAGATGATATTAATAAAATATCTCTGGGAAGAATGTAAACACTTTAACCTTAATTTCCATACCATTTCTTTAGATATTCCTTATTAAATGGGAATCTGGTGAAATTAGATTAATAAAGAACAAAATAAAATATTAACCTTACAAATAAAGTTCTGAAATATCTTGTGCAGTAGCAATTATGCTTACCGTAATATTAGTTGATACAATAATTTGTGATACTGTTGAATGGATTCTGCAGTTAGTGAAAAATGAGGCCGGCTACAGAATGAACACGTGAAGCTTTATTTCTCAACCAACCGGTTAATAACGTTTTGTTTCTAATCTTCTGTTTGAATATAATCTGATTGAATACTCCGGAAAATGGTATAGGCACTGGTAGTTACTGGCGTGGCTGACTAAAAGCCTTTAGGTTAAATCCATATTTTCACTGGAAAAATTTAGATATACTTCTCTCGATCTCTTTATTAATTATATGAATTGTTTGTCAGAGTAATATGTGTCAGAAGAGTAAGGAATTAAATTTTATTTAGTATAATTAAGTCGGAGGACACGCGTACATCACTTTTTAGAGTAATTCAGTTTACCTTTCGACCGTCTTCACATATTTCACCTTTGCACATATAAAATTGAAATAGGAAATACAGCAGTTTGTGACATTTCCACTGTTACGTGCTGTGTGGCAGAAAAGGGATGTAGAACTCTCAGCGAGAGTAGAATATGGGTTGCAATTCTTCATCTGTTTCGTTGATTTTTTAGAGTAATTCAGTTTACCTTTCGACCGTCTTCACATATTTCACCTTTGCACATATAAAATTGAAATAGGAAATACAGCAGTTTGTGACATGAAAATAACATGCATACTAGTATTACTAAGATTATAAGCAGTAATTTATGGGGACTCGTTAATATTTATTTATTCTAATTATACATTGCTTTTCTTTCTTATTTCTTAGATACTAATTGTTATTTCCTATTACATGACTTCCAAATGACCAGAATTCCTAATAAAGTTTCCAATATGACTATCCCCATATCGTATTTGTAAAAAACTATTTACCCCCTATAAATTCAACTTACAATGTTCAATGCTGAGGTACTTCATAGTGATGACTACATTTCCACTGTTACGTGCTGTGTGGCAGAAAAGGGATGTAGAACTCTCAGCGAGAGTAGAATATGGGTTGCAATTCTTCATCTGTTTCGTTGAAAAAATTACGAAATATATACATTTAATTCACACGATTCTTCAACGTGATTTCATTCCCCTTGGTTAATGTCTTTCACGTTATACGGATCCACTTCTCTCTCGCTTCGCGTGGAACTCCATATATCTCGAATATCCTAGCTCACTTTATAACAGACGAATATGATAAGATTCGAAATACCTGTTACTAGTGTTCCGGTAGAAAACATTGCTAAAAATCAGCGTTCCAATTGTATATTAATTCTCACGCTTTCGTTTCGATGCATCATCATCAGAACTATTCCCGTTTAAAAATTTTGGTTTCATACGCATCGAATCAAACCTTAATACGAGATTAAAATATTAATATTCCAAAACACAGATGTTAATGAATATCAATTGCAATTAGTTTTGCTTTGCTGGTACACATAGCAGTGTCTGCTATGCTATATAAGCAAAGGAAATGTATTTTAATAAAATGAAAGCAATTGTGTTAGACTTAAATGAGTAAGTCATTTACGGGAATAAATCGTGAATCGAAGAAGGGAAATTTACGACATGAATAGATGGGAATAAGTCGATTGGAGTATGGGTGTCATTAGTGTACTTCATTTGTCAAGAGAGGATGTGCGACGAATAACAAACGATACGCAGGCATATCTTCGGCGTGAAATTTTTAATGCAATACGCAACGCTGATTTTTCGTCACAGGTTCTTCGGCGTGCAGTGTCCTCCAAGAAACTCCGAACCCCAACCATGTAACGTGACTTGGCAAACTCTCCGCATAAAGTGAACGTGCACTGACTTGCAGCAATTCTCTATCTCCACCACTTCACGCGATTCTATTTCCTTTTCACCAACTCCTTATGCAATGTCAAGGCGAATAATCCTTCTGAACCAGCAGATAAAAATTTCATAATTTAAGTGAATGTCATTATCTTTATTCTAAAAATTTGCTTTTAAGAGGTTTGTCGGTTAAGTAATATTATCATGCATTGATGCATCGTTACATGAATTGCTGTTCCTTTGGTGATGTGTAGGAGCTCCAAATTCAGTCTGAAAATAATTGGACTCCCCTATCACACAGCAAAAAAAGTAATTTCGGAATTATTAAAAATTAATTTTTCGAAAAGGTCGGGAAGGGTGATACTATATTATTCTGTAGAACCGAAGTAGATATTTTGAAGAATATGACTCGGAAAGCACACGTTTCACTCATATTCTTTAAGGAAGAAATAGTCTAATGCTCTGCAATTATATTCAATGGTCTTCATTCGTTAAGGAACTGTATTACGATTTAGAGAGGTTTCTTCAAAGTGAAAGTTAGAAATAACCACGGATATTAACTTATGGCCGAAATGTGTAAAGATTGAGTTACAAATGAAATAATATCTTCAATCTTTTCCCACAAAGGAATTATCTTCGTTAGGTATCGTTGGGTATCATTCGTAACAACATTCTTTATCATTAATGTTGAATAATGGCGAATTTTAAGTCAGTCGCTTACAACAGTAATTTCGATATTAAGTGGATTACTTCAAAACTCCTTCTCCTCCTATCAGCACTCTATTCTTATAAATCAGTTCTAAATTCGTCGATTGTCCACGATTCGCAATTTTTTCCTATGAAAAGGTAACCCTCTTTCCGATTCGTTGCATTATTCCTAATCATAAATTGTGTATAATGACGAATTTTATATTAGTCACGTATAGCATGGTAATTTCAGTCTTAAGAAGAAAAATTCAAACATTCTCCCAGAAGAAATGAGTTCCTTTTCGGCCCCTGACATTCTATATCATCTTCTGAATAATGAACTTTTCGATTATTCTCGTTTCACAATTTTTTCGCCATAAAAGTTCAGTATTCCTGGCACTTTATGTGGAATAATGTCGAGTTATGAATCTGTCACATCTAGGATAGTGTAGGATACCATTTCAGAAAGAAACCACGAATCGGCGATTGCCAACAAAAACAACTTCTAAACAGATTAATATCTTCTACAGGCAAATGGAGAAGCTATTTGGGGCAACAAGATTAATTTCCGTGCCCACTATGGGGATGTGAAACGTTGGTTAGGAAAAGCGTAGAAGCATGGTCCTCGATGACAAGGACAGAGACCTTAGAAGTCAGCTGTGACTGGCACGAGCGTGAGTCGCTTGGTATTCGAAAGAGGGTTAAATTAGAGTGCGTAATTGTGTGTTTTCGGTCCGTTATCTTGGTGCTCTTTCCTCAGCTAAAATAGTTTTAAGACTTTTGATATGCTCTTACACTTTCACTGTTGTGTGGCAATTTTTGGTGGCTCAAAGCTAGTTTTCGCCATCCTACAATTTAGTAATTTAGTAATTTATTAATTTAGATGTTTAGTAATTTCAACATTAAGAATATTATTTCCGAATGTTGGAAAAATGTACTGTATAGAAATACCGGAAGATTGATCACATTACATTATTATATGGAAAACCGGGATATTAAGTAGTATGGAATTTTTAAATAAACTTTAGTGAATTGACACTTAATCTAAAGTTATGCAGAAGTATGTGCGAAGGTAAAATATCGTAGAATGTAGAAAGGGAAATGGAAATGCAAAATTTGACATAGAAGATTCCCTGAATTTTACTTCCTGCAGGTATCGATATGGGTTGGAATGTGTACGGTAGGTTATAAATAATTCACTCATTATCTTTAGAAAAGCGTAGAAGCATGGTCCTCGATGACAAGGACAGAGACCTTAGAAGTCAGCTGTGACTGGCACGAGCGTGAGTCGCTTGGTATTCGAAAGAGGGTTAAATTAGAGTGCGTAATTGTGTGTTTTCGGTCCGTTATCTTGGTGCTCTTTCCTCAGCTAAAATAGTTTTAAGACTTTTGATATGCTCTTACACTTTCACTGTTGTGTGGCAATTTTTGGTGGCTCAAAGCTAGTTTTCGCCATCCTACAATTTAGTAATTTAGTAATTTATTAATTTAGATGTTTAGTAATTTCAACATTAAGAATATTATTTCCGAATGTAGGAAAATACCGGAAGACTGATCATATTACAGTATTAGAAGGAAAATCGGCATTTTACTTCCTGCAGGTATCGATATGGGTTGGAATGTGTACGGTAGGTTATAAATAATTCACTCATTATCTTCATCTTCCCCCTCTTTGATATAACTTCTCCTGTACTAGAGGTTTCATTAAGGTACCCTTAATTAGGGCATTGCTTCTTTTTGATATTCGTTATGCAATTAATAAGACATTATTATGAAAATTTCGAATCCTGCCAGCTTTCATTTTAATTTTCTTATAAAACTGCTCAACCTTTCACGCTTTTTTACTAGTACGACATTTAGAACCCAGTAAAGATAATTTAGAGGCTAGAAAAGCTTGTTACAATATTTTATCGTAATTCCACATAAAGGTGCACTTACACGGTATATATGAATAACATTAATAGAAAATTATCACTGAATAATGCTCAAAATTAGCAATTCCAGAAACAATTGGCGTGGCTGGACGTTCTAATTACTTGTATACGCGTTAAAATCGTGCTGCAACGATTACATAGGTCAATAATGATTAAAATCACAATGTTTCCCGAGAAACTGCCTCTTAATTCAGAATAACTAAGACGACGAACATTCAAAACCCACGAAATAGAAGTGGCATGTATATTCTGGGGATTAAGCGTTGCAGCAGCAAGGTCTAGATAATGGTTCCGTCAAGCCCGGCACGATCGTATATATTTGAAGCAGCCGAACGCATTCCAGTCACTCATACTTGTTCAAATCACGAGTCTACTCGCGCGATTTTCCCACGATGAGAGGAATTCATAATTGATACGTCGTTTCGTTTTAAAATTGTTGGTAGTATACCTCAGATTGTAGCTGGTCTAAAGTCAAACGCCGCTATGTCGCAGAGTCGGACACGCTCACCGGAGACCATGCTGCTCGCATGCATGCAAAAGGTAATAAAGCCAAGGAATTATAACAGCGCTATCATTGAGCTCCGTTACCTATTGCTTGTCGCCGGCTCGCTGCGTATACATTAGGCTCGCCTTCCACGAGCGGAAAATACCCGTTCGTAAGCGTAAGCAATGCGCCCTATTGCGAAGACATTATCATATTCCGGCTTCGTAAACACCGTATTTGCAGCGAATGCATATTCATATGGATAAATGAAAGCCTAGCAACTTGTTTCTGCGTTCAATCACATTCCATTGAATGCAACCAGGTGCAAACGTGGATCTACGCCACCCTCGCCTTGGAGCAGTTATAGCTTTGAGTGGAGAGGCACGAGAACATCACTTATGTGCTCTATATAAAGTGCAAAGCCATACTCTTGCGTTCTTCGTACGAATTTTCACTTCGACATATTTGTGGCGGAAGGCGGAGACGGGATTTTGGTAAGAAGACTGGGGAAGCCTTAAAAATTCTGTTTCTTTTAGAAATTCATTTCCGGGCTTCAAATTGGCGAAAATTAAACCACTGTTGGAACCCAGAGGCATGTAATATGCGAGTTTTGGCTGCCAGGTCATTCCATTCCATATAAATTATCACATTAAGCTCCGAACTTGTTTGCTATTACGTTAAAGGCCAGATGGAGTTTTACTTGTCCTTATTCGATATGGATGGTGTGTGTTAATGAAATTGCATGGCGTATATTCCACCATATAAATTTTTTAATTAGCATCTTGACGCTGGTACAATCTTCATTGAGTCTGAACTTACTTGGAAGCGAAAAATTGCGCATTAACTTTCAGGGGGTAACTTTAGTTGTAATTTAAACCGTAATTGAACGTAGTGCAAAAAGGAATTTTCCACCAATTCCTTCCAATTTTTGCCGATCTTCAGCAAGATACTGCCTCTACCTCCTATAGTAGAACAGTGTCAATACAAATACAATCCCGGGATGCGAAAGTAAGGCACACGAAGGTACGCAAACGGTTTCAATGGAAGAGTATGGCGCTAACCGCTTGCAATAGGATTATGAGACTGCGTCGTCCATAGTTTCTCATACTACATCTCATAAATATCAATTGCACTGGCATTAGACTGAGACTACATGGAGCTTATATTAACGAGCGCGAAATTTGAATGAATCCAGAATGTGACAATGTTATATTTAGAGCAGGATGTGTATGTAAGCTGCAAATTAAAATTTAGTGACACCATTGTTTCCAGTTTCTCGTAAACATATCAGGGTGTAAGGGCTGAAGAGGGTACTAGTAGAAAATTAGTTCTAATTCGTGCATTAAACCTGCCAAGGTTCAAATCCGAAACCATTTCCAAACTTTCACTTGAAATTCCCCATTGAATCGTTCATTGCCTTGGCCACGTGGTTGAATGATATTGCGTCCAATATAAGTTAAGTTAATATCCCTGCATGTTTTCAAATTCCTCTTTCCTTTTCTCATTCGTGCGTAAATTAACCCGCGCTAGGTATAGCGTCAAATATCAAACGACGATGCGTGGATTGTCGGAATGAAATAGCTCCAGGCGTTAATTAGTACTCGACGCCCCGTAAACCGCTTTAATAATTTCGTCGCATTTTCGGCGCGAAGTCTTCGAACCGCTATTTTTCCGCAAGGATTCGTCGCTGAGAGTAAAGTGCTGAAAACGTGCTCGGCCGAAGAGGATAGTCCCGCTGTCTAACCCAAGTCCCTTAGCGACTCCATGCCAGCATAGATGCTAACAGGCTCTTGAGGGATGCAAGTATCGCGCGTTAGTGACCGTCCATACGATATCCCGCAGGGGCTACGGTCGACTTTGTTCGGCCGTAGTATGGATTGACGACCCCACGGTGTACAGCTGACATGCACCCACTTCGAGGTGGGCTAGCAGGTACAGATCGGTAGCGGTTCGCCGGGATCGGAACGACCGGTACACCCGTGATCACCGGTACCACGGGAGACCGATTTCGCTCTGGCCGGCTGCATACGTGTAGTCCGTCCGTCGGTCGGTAGGTTGCTCTCGCGGTGGCAGCGGTTGGAGCCTATATCGCAGGCAAGGTTTCTAGAAGCCAGGCGTGAAAGTTGCGCATCGTACAGCTCGGGTGCTCTCCTGCTGAGGCAGCGTGCATTTAAAAAGGTCCCGCCCCAACACTAAGGGAGACGATTGCGGCTATCATCCCAATTATTCAATTTGGCAGAACCGACTTTGCCCTGTGGCACATTCGTTTCGCGCTGATATGGCGAACCCCAATCACACCACACGGGGGCATTTGGGTGTTTATCCCCATCGCCCTCGCGGGGGTGGGTAGCTGGAGTAGGTTAATCGCCTGAAACAGCTTATTCGGGGATCGTACTTGTCTTTACGGCAATGTATATTATTAGCAGCGTCGTGTTGCCAACGTTTCAATATTCTCCTGGCAAACGGGTGCGTGAACGAAGATCCACAGTTTCGCAGATTCGTCTCCGATGCATTTGGAAATTGCTTGAGCTGGAAGAATAATTAGCCGAAGAGATACTTCAAAGGGCAGGAATACCATACCTGGCTACATATTCGATATCGGGGAGCCATTGGTATGATATTCCTTGCGTTAGATATTCCACCGGAGATCTCTCCCTCGACATTCTTGGAATTATTTTGCATTCACCTCCGTCCTATCCTACAGTGTTGTATCTAATGGGAAGGTTTGGTTATACACATGGCGTGGATTTATTGCTGGATCCGTGGTTCCCGGTAACTTAGATATATGCATTGAAGTTCTGTGCAATTAGTTATTTTAATTAATTTTGGCAGGCGGACTGAATTTGCTGTTTAAGTTGTTACACCACAGTGTTTTATTATTCGGGGTAAATAACTTGGAACATTGATTAATTAGATGGCTTAATATGGTTTGGTCGTCCGCATGAGCTATCACGGAATATCACAAACTTTATTAATATCTAGTTTTCTTATATAAAGCTTTATCTATACGGGGACAACCGACCTGAAAAATTACAAGAATATTATTATAGTGACGCACAAGGTTAACTGTAACAAAGAAAAATAAAAATTAAACAAGGAAATACAGAGAAGTTTCTACAGAGGGATGCGATACAACAGCTGCTTTGTATTGTGAAGGGATTGACCGAGTATACATGAGGAAGAATACGTATTGCTAACATTAGCAGTGATTATATTAATGACTGAGTGGTACGCTAAACCAGATTCATGGTTTTGTGAATGATGAAGGTACTATCGTCTCGAATAAATAGTTGGAACATGGATTAAGGACTTTTTCAATACGTCAGCGCAGTTTATAAGGCTATTGAGCACTTTATAAACAATAAGAATTCCAGAGATTTCCCTCGTTCCATCTAAATCTGTTAATATGTGTGATGACGGTATGAATGCTGAGGTATGGCACGAAACTAACTTGGGCTCTACAATATGACGTGAAGCTAAACGTAATAACAGGTATCGCACTATTCCTAAAGAGCTTGCATGCAATTAAAAGTATGGTAGCCAGACGCTCAGGATAATTTGTTCGATAGTTTGGAGTCCTGTTAAATTCGTTGCTTTTTCCCATGCTGTTAATTAAATAGAATTGGCCTATGTTTTCCCATTCAATGCTTTGTTGGACTGAACTAGCTACCCTAATTGTATTCCATTCATTCCTTTAAATAGCGTTATACAGACATTTGGGTCATAATTATACTTTCCTTGAGAATTATAGATTTTGGACCAAGTTTTTCAATTTTCGGTCAGAATTGATAATAATTACAAGGTTTTATGAATTTCTGCATTTTTCAGGAAGCTACTCGAAACATTAGGATGCATATTTTATCAGAATCAGCTTTAGAATTTGAAACCTCTACAATATCATATTTCTACACATCTCTGTTGTATGTAAGTTATATGATGCAACTATCTGTATTATGTCATTATAATATAGTTTAAGCTAGATAGATATCTATTCGCATTATACCTAAACGATGTACATAGATACAAAAATATTTACAAATTACGTAAAAATAAATTTCCATGATATGCATAGAATTCAAATTTTAATTCTGACCCATTACATCACGAACACCCATTTACTTTCCTCTGTATTTAAACGTACTTATGATTATTTCTCAATTAGTTGCTCTCCGATAGCATTACCCTGAACGAAAATAGATTTTTCAACTTAAGGTACGATTCTCTATACGAATCTCATAGGGGTTTGTCAAACAAGAAATATGGTATTGTAAGCAGACACCTCGCTCAGTTTAATTCGTATCAAGGTTAATTCCAAATTACGACGTTTGCTTCAAATGATCATAATTCATTTGTATTTCCAAATCCTTTATGAAAACTGTTGAATATTTATGAAATCACCTCGCTCAGTTAAATTCGTATCAAGGTTAATTCCAAATTACGACGTTTGCTTCAAATGATCATAATTCATTTGTATTTCCTAATCCTTTATGAAAACTGTTGAATATTTATGAAAAGGCGTAGGCCTACGCAAGATGAAAATATGAATGCCTCGCAAAAGAGCGTTTCGAAATGCATTACCGCCGCTTGGATATAAGTGACAAGTGTGAAGTGTGTTCGAATGGAATATAATTTCGTGCATTATCTGTTTAAAAGTCGTCGAGTATTTCCCAGCAGAAATTCGATTTAAGCAATTTTTAACTCAAACCTTAATTGGAATGTTTGGTAAGAAAATATACGTGGCCCACGACGTGAATGGTACGATTGCACGGAATTGAAGCGAAATATAACTACAGTGTGTTCGAAAAAATGTTACTAAAAAACTCATAATAGTTATCGTCAAAATACTGAAGGTAATGATTAAAACAATAAAGGAAGGTGAAAAATGTTCCTTTTGGTGCTGATATAAGAACTTCAAAAATGTAATGAAATGCGGTTCATGAAGAAAATGTATGGTTCTGTTTTTACGCGTGCGTACGTGGAATAAAGTGGAACAATTTCCGAAAATTGGTCGTAATATATATAGCAATGTGAAGTAACGTACAGTTAATTGACAGGTGATTTAAACGATGAGGACTATGATAAAATTGTAGATACCGAATTTGTAATGAATATTCCCAAACGAAGCAATACAGTTGCATTAACAGTGGTAAAGAGCTTTCCTATGCAAAACGTAAGTTCCGATTAACTGCTGTCGCATTCGAAACAATTAGGGCGATGGAAAATCAGCGGGCAATTTACAAAGAGGTATGAAGATTATATGACAGAAACAGTGTCAATCATGGGAGTTAAGATCACAAATTCAAAACCAAGAAGGGTCCACACTCAATTCGAGAAAAGTGGTCTCTTGTTCCGCGCAAAGTTAGCATGCTCATATAGCTTAAGCGACGGCTATATGGTAATAACTGAAATAGAAGTAACTTCACATGAAATATGGGAATGAATTTCTCGCCATTTTCTATTTCCATTTCACCATAAGTGGCGGCAGTCGGAAGTCATAGGTACATGCATGAAATGAATCGAGTTGTTAAGTGTACACCGCGAAAATTTTCCGAAGCGCAAATGGTTAATAACCATGAACGTGACGTGCAAGACAACAGCGGATTGAGAGGACCATCATTGGAGAGCGAACAGAAAGTATCGTGAGACGAGAGAAGCGTGACCGATGAGCGCGCTGGGCCATGCATCTTTCCTCGGCACTATGTCTCCCTCATATGATTTGGTCTGGTCGGAAGCTTTGCACTCAGAAACGGGACGCATCATCTCGGCCCTTACAAGTGGCTTTGGCGCTGGAAAAGTAGGTGCGCGGGTCTCGTGACCTTGTCACTGTACGGTTATAATATGTCATTCATGGGATCACTCTTATTCTATCGATTCTTACATTTATGCAGTAAAAGTCCTTTATTGGATCGCTCTTGTGCTATAGATTCAGTTACCTAATGAGTATGGTACAGTTAATGTGGCGCGCTATACCTATAAGTAAAGGCTGGCAGTCGAGACATGTGAAATCAACCTGCGCTGAAATTGCATGAAGGGTGTGATACCACTAAAATAAGACTATTCGGTGAAGATCTGGTGCAGTAGTAAAACTTTGCAACAAGAAATCTAAGGTTTTCCTTACATTCGCTGAAACTGTAATCCAATGGCGCCGAAGTTGCGTGCAATTTGCGATATTACTACAACAAGGCGTTTCTGTGCTATTATAAGGCAGTAGTAAATCTTCGCCCAAAAATAGAAAATTTTTTAAAAGTTCGCTGAAACCGCGATCAGACAACCCTGCAGTTGCTGGAAATGTGTGACGTTACTAGAATAGTGTCACTGTGTGCAATTCGGAAGCAGAAAAATAACTTTACCGCAAGGAAACCAATTATTCAAAATATCCGCTGAATTTGTATTCAAACTGCGCTGAAAATGCATAGATTATGCGTTTCTCGGTGAATAGCGTTATTCATTCGGGAACTTCTGAAGAAAGTAGATGAGCAGTGATTAAGTCAGTGCGTTGGCCGTAAAATTATGTTGATGCCTATAATCAGTAACGTACTGTCATTTGATGGTGTCTTCAGCTACAATTGATATATCTTTTGATCGATCTAGAATCTCCACAGAATAAAAGTCGTCAGTGAATAGATTATTTCAACGGCTATAGCTCTGTATTGGTGGCTGTACTTAGTACTGTATAGTAAACTGTAGTGTACTCTAGACACAATTGATCTATACCTTGATTATTATAGAGTAGCTCTTGAAACTGGGTCGCCATTTTATACGTCAATCAGTCGGATATACTTCTTGCAGATAGATATACTCAGTTGTTTATTCACATTTGTCAACGCCCCTAGCGTAATTTGCTCTACCCACAGAACGTTCCATAGTTTCTGAACATCTCAGGATATCGCGGAATGAATTAACCCTGTAGATTGTTGCTCTCTGTAACGTATTGCCATTTGAGAGTATCTATAGCGGTAATTGGTCTGTTCATTTATACTTTATAATTGCTGTACAGATTTCATGTCCCGGGAATAGATTAATCCTGTGACTATAGTAACGTGTTGAATGTTGTAGTATGAACTGCATTGTCACTTGCTAATGTCCCCCGCTATAATTGATTTGTCCTTTGAACGTTCAAGAATTGCTAAAGAACGCAGATGATTTGCGAATGGAATAGCCCATTGGAAATAGCACTGTATAAAAAGCTACTCGCAGTACTGCATTGTGAAACGTATATACCAGAAGTGATAATTGATCTATCCATTTACCACTCTAGAACTGCTGTAGAATTCAAATCATCAGTGCGTAGATTAGTCAAATGTACATAATCATGTGTTGATTTCTGTACCGTGTATTGTCTAGTCGATATACCTCTAGCGATACCTGACCTATGAATTAATATTTGCATCTACAATTGTCAGTACGGCATATAGTACGTCTTCCAACAGATCACATATGCCGCTGGATTGGTATCTTCAATCATGGTGTATATACCACAGCAACTCTGGAACGGGAAATGCAGATCCCTTATCCCTCGGGAAATTATAGAATGACGACAAAGTACTGAGTACAGTCATCATCGCAGTAATTTAGCCGTTGGATAACTTTGTTCAGTAATGATGCGAATACCAAAGCAATTCTAGAGTAATGTACGTATATCACGGTTCCCATGAGCCATTTCCAATTGTCAGTGATGCACTTATTACATCCACCAGTATGGCGTAGTGGTCCTTTGATTAATCTGTTCAATGATGATTTAAATACCATATCAATTCTAGAATGACAAAATACAGGTCCACTGATCCCCGAGTTATTAACAGTATACATCGCAGGAACGAGCATACCCACCATGTCAGGAATGTAGCCGCAGGACTGGTTTGTTCACTACAATGTAAATTCGAAAAAGACCCTAGAATAACGTATGTACAGTGTGGCTATGGCTAGTGATGTTTACAATTTACACTACGGCATTTGTACACCTTCCCACAGTGCACTGTAACCGTTGAATTTATCTGTTCACTGAAAGTGTACATTACACAGAAATTATGGAACGAGGAATGCAGATCCATCGTCCCTCGAGATATTAACAAATGATAAGGCAGTAGTGTGTACAGCCATCATCACATTATTGTAGCCGCTGAAAGACTTTGTTCGCCAATGGTATAAGTTCAAATGCCATTCTAGAATGATCAACTTATATTACGGTTATGCTTCGAGATATTTCCGATCGACTGTACGATAGTTACTACACCCACCAGTATGCCACAGTGGCCGTTAGGTTTTTCCCTTAAATGATGATTTAAGTACCCTAACAATTCAGGAATGACAAAATTGATGTCCTCTTGCCCTCGAGAAGTTAGCAATTTACAACAAAGTACTGGGAAGCCACACAATCACAGTAACTATGCCGTTGGACTACTTCGTGCGCTGATAATGTAAATTCGATCGTGATTATTGATTAACCAATATATAGTGCAGTTATGGCTAGTGATATTTGCCATCGGCAGTGGGGCATTTTGCACTCCTTGCATCAGGTCTCAGTTGCCGTTGTATTAATCTGTTCACTGATAGTGTCTACACCGCAGCAATTCCAGAACCAGTAATACAGATCCAATGTACCTCGAGATATTAAAATATGACAACACAAAACCGAGAGACGTCGTCGTCACAGTATTGTAGCTGTTGAATGGCTTTGTTCAGTGACGACGGATATTCCAGGGCAATTCTTGAATAATCAATGTATATGACGGTTGTATTGATATATTTCAAATTGACGGTAATGTACTTACGAAATCCAATAGTATTGCACAGTGACCGCTGGATTATTCTGTTCAATGATTATCTAAATTCTATAACTATTCTGGACTGACAAAATAAAAATACATTGACCCTTGACATATTAGCAATTTACAACATAGCGCTGAGTATGCCGACCATCACAGTTATGCAGCCGCTATACTGCTTTGACCACTGATAACGTAAATTCGAATGTGATACTAGAATAACCTATGCGTAATGCGGTTATGGCTTGAGAGAGTTAGAATTGACTGTACGGCATTCAGTACATCTTCCGATATGTCACAGTTGCAGTTGGAAGAATCTGTACTCTGATGGCGTATACACCACAGCAACTTTAGATCGAGAAATGCAGATACCTTATCTCTAGGGATATTAACATATGACTACGCAGCACTGAGTACAGCCATCGTAACAATATTATAGCCGTTGTATAACTTTGTCCATTGACGAAGTAGATTCCAAAGCAATTCTGGAATAATCAAGGTGTACAACTTTTCCCTTCATATATTTCCAATGACAGTACGGTACATACTACATCCACCATTAGAACAGAGAAGCCATCTGATCCTCAGTTGAATGATAATCTAAATTCTATATGATCTCTTGAATAACAGAATGCGGATCCACTGAATCTCGTATATTAACAAATGACTACACAGTACTGTGTACAGCCACCATCAATGCAACGTAGCCGTATGAGTACTTTGCTCACTGCTGAAGCAAATTGGAAAGTGATTCAAGAATAACAAATATGTAGTGCGGTTATGGATCGTGACATTTAAAATTGACTGTTTCGCATTTAGTAGATTTTCCAACACATCAGAGTTGCCGTTGGATCAAGCTGTTCAATGATGATATAGGTTGTATACAATTCTAGAATTGCATGATAGAGATTCATTATCATCGCGACATTAACAATTGACAGCACAGTACTTCGTACAGTCATCATAACAGTACGTAAGCCGTTGGAATATCTTGTCCACTGATGATGTAATTACGGATGGTATCCTGGAACAATCAATATATATAACGGTTATGGCTGGAGACCTTTCCAACCCACTGTAAGGTACTTACTACGTTCACCAGCGGAGCACTGCAGCCACTGTATTAATCCGATCAATGATGAATTAGATCTTATGACCATTCTAGAATGGCAAAAATATGAAACGTAATCCCTCGAGATATTAAGAATTGACATCACAATACTGAGAACAGCAATCTTCACAGTACTGCAGCCTTTGGACTACTTTGTACACTCATGATGTAAATATCGGACATAATCAATGTATATTAAGGATGCTGCTTGAGATATATCCTATTGACCGTACGCTACTTCATACATCTGCCAACACAGCACTTCTGCCGTTGGATTCATATGGTCAATGATGACATCAACTCTATAGCAATTCCAGAATGGCAAAATACTTGTCCGATACCTCTCGAGATGTTAATGATTGACAACACTTTTCTGTGTACAGCCACAACTAGAGCAATGTCGAAGTTATACTACATTCTTCACTCATGATGTGTATTCCAATGCATTTCTCGTATAATAAGTGTACAGTTCGGTTATGGCTTGAGATATTTCCTACTCCCAGTACGATGCTTATTACATCCGACAACATAGGTCCTTATTTCTGGATTAACCTGATCAATTGTGCCTGCCTTTTATAACATTTCCAGAACGACAAAAGTCAAATCCATTATCCGTCGAAATATTAGCAATTGATAACACAGTACTGAGTACAGCCACCATCACTGTCATGCAGATATTGGACTTCCGTGTCCACTGATGAAGTTCCCTCCAAAGTAATTTAGAAAAACCTATACATACCACGGTTACTGCATGTGACATTTACAATTCAAAGTACTGTAATTAGCACATACACAGAGAGAGCGCTGCAGCTGCTGTATTATCCTATACAAGGATGGTTTCGATTTTATAGCAATTCTAGAATGACAAAATAGGAATCCACAGACCACCATGACGTTAACCATTGACAACACATTGGTAAGTACAGGCATCGTCACAGTTCTTCAGTCGTTGGCCTGTTTTGCTCACTGATGATCTGTATTACAAAGCAATACATGAATACCCAATGTATAGTACGCTTGTGACCAGTGATACTTCCAATTGATATTACGGTACTACATACATCTGCCAGCATAGCGATCTTGCCGTTAGATTAATCCGTTCAGTGATGATATTTCTTCTACAACATTTCCAGAAGGACAAAATGCAGGTCCAATATATTTTCAGATATAAAGGAATGACAACATGGTACTGATTCCAGCCCTCAGCACAGTGATATAGACGTTGGAATACTTTGTTCACTGATGCTGTAAATTCCTAAGAAATTCTGAAGTAATACATATATATCACGGTTATGTCCAGTGATGTGTACAATTCACAGAACGTTAGTCAGTACATCTGCCAAGGGAGCACTC